>NW_028185517.1:6985-83420 GCF_003343005.1 Rhea americana | reverse complement strand
CGCGGCGCTGCTGCGCACGGTGGCCGCAGCCTCTGTTTCGAGCAGGGGTGCTGCGCCCTCGCTCCTTGAGGCAAACGCCGGGGTTCTTTCTCAAAATTGAACCACTCGGATGCCCAAATACTGTTTCAGGTACTTTTGATGTTGGCAGTGCTTTATCGGAGTGTGACACAAGAGATGCTCTGCTTGTGTAAGCACCGCAGGCTTTGGCCTAATAAAAAACTCTTAGTGCCCCAGTAAATGTTCCCAAATGGTTATATAAATGTTATTAGTGCCTTTAGAGTCCTTTCCTTTATTATTTTCTGTTTCTAGGAATTAGTATACACTTTTCAGGTAAAGATTCCCACTGCACAAATCCAGTCAGTTTCATTATTCACATCACACAATGGGAAAACTTAAGTGTATCAAAATACATATATTCAATCAGTAAAGCTTTATATTCTAACTCAGTGGCCCTTACAAGACTCGGTGAGCTTTTTTCCAGTGTATTATGAGAGACATGGCCAGGGCATAAATCTGACTAACATTACTTCTGAACTATAATGATAGGCAGATTATTTTATTTCAAGTGTCTCAAGAATTTGGACTCCCTGTGTCCAGCGGACCTATGGTGCCACTAACACCCCTTTGCATTTCCAGAGAATTAAGATGGTGTCTGTTTAAGCATGAATTCTTTACAGATCATGAAATTTGTCACGGGACAGTTGAAGCTAATAAAGGAGCAGTGACATATTTGTGGCTCAGAAGTAATTGCCCTTCATGGTTGCTTCAGTAGAAGCCTGCTGGGCACAGACCCCATGAAAGTGCCTGGCATGGAGCAAACTTTAGACCTATCACCTCTTGAATTTCACAGAACAGCAGAAGAGTCACTGTTCCAYGCTCAGGTGAGATAGCTGTGCTGTGGAGCAACCAGTACGGAGAAAAATCTTTAGAGGGACATGTTTTGCAGTTGATGAAAGCCAAACAAGGCAGATTTCAGAACAGTATGCYGAAGTCTCAAGGAATCTGCTATTCATTACAAAAATATATTCCTTCAGGAAAACCTCAAGCTAATTACATTCATTCTTTTTTTTTTTTCCTGTCAGAGAAACAGGACGTTCACTTCTCAGAATATACAGCTGCTTTCCGTGAAAGAATAAATAACAGCTTAGTGATTGAATTACCTGTGGCACTGGAATGGTTTTTCTACCAGCATGAAAAAAAGGAGCCAATTGTGTTAGCTGCTGTCTAAAAGTTTGTTAACATTATTGCTATTGAAAAATTATTGCTGTTTATTATTTTCAAGTTTCTGAAAGTTTAATCGTTATCAGTTCCAATCTGCAACTTTAAATATGAATCGCAAGTTTGGTTGCCTTAAACTCTATTGCAAGTTCTACCCCGTATCTCACATTTMTTTTAAAACATCACAGAATGATTGGTGTAAAGGACCCAGTCTGGAAGTGCAAGAGTAAAAAGATTCCTATTTGAACATTCTTTTCTTCCTCTGCTGCAAGTACAAATGGGTCAAGCCTTAATTTTACAATTGTAGGTACTGAAATGCAGCTACCACTGGGTTGATAGAGGGCAGTAGAGGGCACAAGAGTAATTAGGGATGAAAGATACTTACTTTTTGGGGGGGGAGAAGGATTTGTAATTATTCCTCAACATACTTGTCAGAAACATGTTGATGCTCTTAAAGACTTAGAGATCAGCAAATTATTGACTACCCAAACTAATGGGGGATACTGAAATAATCCAGATGGACTCTGGATTGCCTTTATATAAACCATTTGTAAATGAAGCTATAAGAACATACAATAAGGATATAAAGGAGGGGGGAAAAAGAAAAAAGAAACAGGTTGATGACACTGTTGACTATCAACACAAAAATCACTTCACAAACATTGACCAGGAATGATAGATCCATGCTGCACACTGCCACATGAATGCCGCTTTACTGCTTCCAGAATCAAATTATTCCATGCAGAGCCAGATCTCAGTACAGATCTACTAATAGCATGGTTAATCCACCACTCAATGCAACAAGATTTGGCAATACTGAGAAAGCAAAATAACAACATCAGGTACATGTTGTCATTTCTAGTACAGGGAAACAATTACAAAATCACATTCTTTACAGTTCTCCAGCTCTAGTGATTTGCCTATCAGTTGACATTCGTACTATTCATTGTTGCTGTACCTGAATGCTTGTATAATCATTTAACAAGGTACAAAATACAGCAAAGTAAAGGTATGGCCTTAATCTTCATCATGTAACTAGTGGTATGGTACTGTCTTAAACTGTGAATGACCAATTTAGTACTCTTCAAAAAATATTTTCCAGGAATGGCTGAGTATTCACCTGATATATTTTTTCTCTGCAGCATCCCAAGGTTAAGTAACTGATGGTTAGTCATTTCTAACTACTTCAATTTTGGAATTTTGATAGTGAGGCAAAAGGTACTGAAGATTTCTGTAAAATTATGCATTCAAATTTCTGTCCTGCATATGTGCACAGACACATGCTGTGGTTCTGCTAGCATTTGAGAATACTCTTACTATAGAAAATACACCATGAATCCAGCAGTATTACCACACACATAATCTCTGAGCAAGGTGGGGAAGGCCCCATTTAGCAGGACTCTAAGATAACTTTAGTACAAGCTGTATTTTTCCTGAGATACTGAGTTTTATGTAGTCTTTTCAATAAGAAACCCAGGCAAAGTATTAACATCCCACCCTATGGTTTCTTCAGTTGGCACTTAATGACCTCCTGTATTCCTCAGAGACCCAGGTGGTATCTGCACAAAGACTAAATCTGCAAAGAACTCTATTCTTGCTCTACTAGCTTTGCTTTCACTTTTGACAACTGAAAATATAATGAGTTGTATAATTGTCAGATGACTACCTCAGAACAGGCATGATGAGGCTAGATCTATGACTCACAAAAAGATTTCTACGTCCCCATAAAGAAAGGAGATAACCCACTTTCATGTTACAGACAAACCACAAGCTAATCCAATTAAAGACCATACATAGGAATGCAGAATTTGCCCCTTAGCAAACCACTGGTCCATCAGGGCTAATAGCTTGCTTCTTGCAGAGTTCAGTGTTTAACACTGTAGTTGAAAATAAAAATAAGGCATAAAATCTCTAACTATTAGTGCAGTGCTCTCCATGATGGAGAAAATAGTCTTGATGACCCCTGCAGGGAGCAGATGATGTCCTGAGGCATAAAAGCTGCTCACCCCTTTCTTCATTTATATAACAGTGCACTTCATTATCAGTCAGAGAATAACTAAGCCTTTTTAAAAACCTGTCCTTTGAATTGCAGTGATGATGCTTGTCTATGTATTCAAAAAGCAGTGTGCATTCTGGGTGCTTAGTAAATAAGCATTTGCTGTAGAGATGAGACAAAAAGAAAACCAAAGCTCTGAGCACTCTGACATTCACCAGAGCTGTAACTTGGACCCACTCTAAGATTTCATGGGTATTTTTTAACCAACTGCAAGAAAGTATCTGTGAACGAACAAAATGATCTTTCACATGGAGAAAGATCATTTCTTCTCAAGGGTCAGTCACTGGCAGTGTTGCCACTCCTATCAATTAAATCAGGTTTGACTATGAGTACTTTCATTTGCTTGGTCAGCCCTGGGAAATTGACTTTGGTTTTCATTTGTTTCAGCAACACACCAAGATCACTGTGGCTAGCACCAGTACAAGCTTTCATGATTCCACTGCCAGCTCTCTCTGACGCTTGTAGCCACTTGTAGGGCCGATGGGTCAAACAAGGAGGCCGTAATATAGATTAGTAGCATTAGAAACAAAACTGAGGCCACCAATTAGCCAGGGAAGATTCTTCCAGCTTGGAAGCACAATGATCTAAAGACACAAATTCGAAGTTGCTGAAGTATCAGGTCCCATCAGTAGGACTGCTCTTTGTATTCCCTCTTTTTTTCCTCCAAAGTTATCATTGTTCAAAAATAACAGAGGAAATGGATTCTAGATTTTTATCTTTAAAGAAATTTATCAGAARTTGGAACCTGAATGGACCACAAAGGAATTGTTAGCCAACCTTTTCCCTCTCTTCAGAAATCACAAGTTTCCCTGTGTAAACACTTTGTCCTGCGCAAAGACTTTCAGCACACTCAAAATGCAAGTAACGCAGCTACTGCTGGCCCTCATTTAAGGGGGCAGACACAAGTTTCCATCTCACCACACCCTTTCACATAGAAAAGATTAGCTCCAATGCAGAATAAGAACTAAACATAGAAACAATCCTAAAAGAAAAAGAGAAGTAGAAAGATGTAACTGCAATCAAATAGTTCTGATATACTTAAGATGCTGTAGTCTGGCTCCTAAGCTGTTATGTATCAGCAGGATGCAATGCAAATCAGTTTACACTGCTTATGGATCTGGTCTAAAAGATCATCTTTTTTCCTCTTAAACTCCTTCCCTGTACAGCTGACCCTGGGCACATTCAGGTCATGGCAGAACTCAGTCCTGATGAGCTTACACGAAAATAAAGACATAACCGCTAGAGGGAAGCAAAAGCCTTRCAGTTCAGCAAGCCAGCTCTCCTTGGCAAAGCTCCCCAGGGCTTTCATTACCACTGGGTTCAAATAGAAACCAAGGGTAAAATGATAGTGGGTATTTTCAGTGGCATTTTTGAGAACTTTCTTAATTGAGCAATATGTTATGCAGAGCTATTATTCTACAGGTCTGCAGGAATTAGGCACTGTGTACTTCATAAGGGAGAGGAAGAGAGAAGAATAAAGAACAACGTTCACGTTGGTGTTCCACAGGGTCTGCTGAAAAGAAATGAGAAGACTGTAATGCAAAATATTAACCAACAATGTCTCAGGATGCAAAGGAATGAAGAGTATCTCCTCTGATTTCAGTCTTCCATTTCCRTCTGTTCAGTTACTGCTACCAAAAGTTGATGCATCTCAGTCCTGTTAGATGGGGTTGTAGTGATGGAGGAATTAGCAGACTCTGAATGAATTTTGTTCCTGTCCTTCCCATGTCTCTCAGCAACAGCAAACCTCAAGCAAAAATCAGGTACTCACACAGAATGACAAATATAACAACACTCTCCCTACTCTCACTGCCAAAAAGCTGCTCCTTCTGTTTTGGAACACAACTCTACTTTAATAATCTAAAGCAACAATCAAAACAGTGAAGACAAGTCTGCAAAGAAGTAAAATGTTGCAAAGGGTAACGCAAGTTGTCAGAACAAAATATGAAAGTTGGTGTGAGTCCTGGTTGAGTTCTAACTATAAAGATGCATCTCTTGGAATAGGTATTAGAGGCACTGCATTTATGAACATTGCATTTGTATTTTTTTAGCTTACAGAATACTACCCTTGAGCTCCATATTTCCCCAGCAATGAACAAATATAGAAATCATATCCAACACATGTTATCTGAGTCCAGCAAAATGCTGGCATCTCTGGTTCCCAGCATCAACAGTATAATTTGAAGAAATTTTCTGTGGCATGGTGCTGTACTTTGCCTGTGGCTTTTAAGAAGAAAAAAAAAAGGTAAATTTAAATCTTTGAAAAATGCTGTTGAGTTAGATGTTCCCAATGGAGCTGGCACCAATCCCAGGATGATCTCACCTACCCAAAGTATCTCTTTTTCAGTAGTTCTCATTTGGCTTCCCCTCACAGTGAAGAATCTGATTTACAGGTTATAACCATGACTGACCAGTAAAGTCTCACAGCACCACCATAATTTGGGTAAGATCTTTATTGCATATGGCCCCTGACTCTAACTGTTCAAGAGTTCTTGTCATTCATTCTTGGGGCACCAGGAGAGCCCAAGCAGGAACTACTCCTYATCTTTGTTCCCTCTCCCTCCTCCTTTTTTTTCTGATCCACAAGAGCACAAGGAACCATCACAGGATGATTCACCCCATTGAAGAGGTGGTATGAAATGGCAGGAGACCAGCTGTAATATGATTTCCAACCAGGTAAGAGAGAAGGTAATAATTTCACTAGAGTCAGGCAGGCTGGTCAATAATCTTAGTCTGGTAAATGCACCACTTTGCCACTTTTTAGTTTCATAGCCTACCTTGATCCCTCAAGTTCGTGCATCTGCACCCTGCATGGTCCATACAAGCAGCACTACAAGCTTTCCATCAATGTCCCTGGAAGAACTCTGTCACACCAGCTGGGATACTATTCAGTGGGTGGCAGCCCTCCAAGAGCAGAACGTGCAGCAGAAGCTTTGTGAGGTGTTAGTTCTACAAGGAAAGGAGGAATTTGGGCTGAGAGCAAAGTGAATAACTGTGCAGTTAATTATTCCAGCAGGATATGTTATCTTCCCTGCTGATCCTGCAGACCTCTCTATTATGAAAGAGCTGTCACCCTTCTTCTCTGTGATAGATAGTTAAACTCCATGTGCAGCTGAAGACCTGATCATTATGCAACATTTTTGGAGAGCTAAAATTTGTCTGTGGGCCCCATGATCAAGTCAGATGATAATGTCCCATGTGGAAACTACTGAAATTACTGGAATAACTAACTACATCAGGTCTGCACTTTGTCAAGCACTTCAGGATGCTCTGAGATGAAACATGCTGCACAGCTACTGGGAAGAATGAGCTAATGCTGGATAATAGTTTAGATAGCATCTCAAAAGAAGAAATAAAATCAACCTGAACTTGAAACTCCATTATATTCTCCTTTATTTCTTAAATATTAGGAGAGTTACACAACAGATTGATAAATGATAACAGTTAAGTAGCAATAATAAWGAAAATTAATTCAGATATAGCAAAGAGTAAAATAAGTTTTATGGAGCCTGTCCTCTTAGTCTTAAGAGGAAGTAGAGTTTGCACAAAGCTGAAAAGAGGGGATCTGGTTCCAGTTTCACTTATGTCAGTGGCATGCTGTGTCTTTTTTGGCACTGAGTAGCTGTGTATCCTCAGTTCTGCTCTACCTTGCTTGTAAGTCTTGGGCTCTGTATCATCACCAAATARCAGAAGTATAAGATTGCACTGGGGCTTTGTTTACTTGTGTCAGCCAAAGTGGTTCTCCTTTGCTTTGCATTTTAAGTTGTCATTATTCTCCAGAAAACAAGTCTCTAGGCTGAAATCAGAGAGTTCACCTGCAGCAGCACCTCAGATCAGAAACATGCTTCAGAGCAAATCATCTGACTGTTCCCACGTGGCACACTTCCGTTTGCATTTTGAAGCAGTCTTGACGTACAGAAGCTGAATTCATTTCAGAGGAAACTAACTCAAAAGCATGCTSCAGCTAATAGTCTGAGAACAAAGATCAGACTGATGAGGATTCAAAGCAAGCTCTCCCTCCCAAAATCAACACCCAGGGTGTGGGTGTCAGGTTCTCAAAAACCAGTGGTCTGCTCTCAGATTTGTTTGTATGGGGCTGCATGACTTGCTAATGTAAGTAGAGCCTAACAGGCAATGATTGGGAATACAGTGGAGGAAATGCCAACTGCTTCATTCTTCACTTTGTGAAGTCATATACTATACAGCTGCAGCCACCCTGGGCTCACACCTATCACAGTCTCACCTATCGGTTAGACCAGGGCAYTTGGAAGGTTATAATTTGCAAAACCATCCTCCCTTTAAAGCACCATTTTCAAGTACTATGAGGCAGCTGTGTAGTTTAGCATTAAATTTTTTTTTAAACTTACTATTTACATAATCCTTATTCCTTTAGCATTTTTATAAGGATTGTTCGTCTATATAACTTTTCAATTAAGACCTCATCAGCTTATAGAAAGATATTTTTTCCTAGACACTTTGAAATAGACTCTCCTGTCTTCTCCTTTTTCCAAGTCACTGATCCCACGAGGTGCCTTAGTCTTTTATCTGTACTTTCTTTCCTTTCTGTAGATAAGCATCCCTTCTATTTTTGTCCAGTTAAGATCATGACAATGTCATCTTCATTCATCTAAGCCTAAGATTTGTAAACATACACTCTCTCCCCCCTGCAAATTGTCATGCAGTAAGAAGAAAGAAAGAAAGAACCAAACAGACTAAGGAGTAGCAAGGCCAACTGAAACATTAACACAGATGAAATTTAAAAAAAGAAAAATGTAGAGTAGTTTTTGGAAAGCATTTGGAAATTTCTTCCTTCCAAAGAATTAAGCCAATCTGAGACCAGCTGGCATTTAGCATAACCCCTTTTAAGGTCACTGCTGTATCCTTGTTCAACAAGAGCTTATAGTCCATAAAATTTGAATTACCCTATGAA
This sequence comes from Rhea americana, assembly GCF_003343005.1. Lineage (NCBI taxonomy): Eukaryota > Metazoa > Chordata > Aves > Rheiformes > Rheidae > Rhea > Rhea americana. The sequence goes on along the minus strand of NW_028185517.1, from coordinate 75,216 downwards.
GTACATTCAATTTTCTGCCTTCATTGAGCTGTGGAATTCACAGAGAATATTTAGTATAAAAATATTAGGGTTTACTATTATTTTAACTAACCAAACATAAAAGGCATGTGTCAGGAAACCAAGAAGAYTATAATGGGGAAAAGCCTGCCAAAAGCCTATGAAGTGATAGGTAAATAAGTCTACTGAGATGCAGCATTCYTTTGGTAGAGCAATAACAGTGCTTTAAACAACTCAGGCAAAGCACATTTAGCATTCGCAAACTGCTGTGCAAATGTTAAAACACTGTTTCTCCATGAGAGGCAAATTAGTGTCTGTATGACATATGCTCCTATACTGAATCTCTAGCAGAGTGGGAATAGAACCCAGTGTTTCTRCCCGCATCTAGTGACTAAATTGCAAGTCCAGCCGTCTTCTAAATTTCATGTAGAAAGTCAGCTACATACGCTTCATGCCAATGCAAAAGACCAAAAGTATACAAAGAAGATACGTAAGGGACATAAATGTCTTCACAACTGTACTTGAGGACAAATAGCCTTCTATGATTCCTCTGTATTAAACAATAATAAAAAAAGACCTTATTCAGTTCATTGTTCAGTTTTCTTTCTTTTTTTTCAATACTTTGAAAATATGACTAGTTATCCAGCAGTCTTGCCTGGATCTCTTTTTGTCAGAATTTTTACTTGCTATATTACATACTGGATGTGGCAGGCTGCTTTTAGAAACCATTGTCCTGATCTTCAGTGTAATCACATACACATATCCCTCTCCTGAAGCAAAAAGGGATATAATCCCAATTAAGTCTCCCATTTGAATCAGTCTAGTGTGAATGGTGAATTTGACCATTACTCAAATTCAAGCTGATGATCAAAGCAAGGATAAGGAACTGATAAAGCTCTTTCTAGTGCCTATTTCAGAGAACATACAAATTTCTTTCCCTTTAAGCTGTTTTGCAGACTGGAAGTCAAATAAGATATTTAAATGCCTCTGGAGTTTATGAGTAACTCCATTTTGAGCTGGTGTCTATATGAGCTGTGCTAAGCAATTTGAACTGGCAAGTAAAGATCTCCAACCTTTGACTCAGACACGAAAGGGAGAGAGAAAGACATTAATGGYGATTACTTCAGACTGTGCTGCCCTGATGGAATAACCAGTGCAGCCTTTAGCACCTGTAGGAATGCAGCTTGGGTTTCAATCAGCTCAAGCTAAAGGGAATCTCAGAATGGCTGTCTACTTTTGGGGAAGGGCAGAAAAATAGGARCCCAGACCTAGTCTAGGCCCTTCTCCCCATTAGCCATCGTTCTGCCCACCTAAACATTTTTATAGGAGTGAATTCTAAGTGAAAATAAAGGCAGCTAATCAGAAATCACAGAAACTGTCTAGACAGTAGTGAAAGGGCTAAGCCTACTAAAAGATAAGAATCTGCCTGGCTGTAGCATAGGAAGGCTCATCTCCATTCTTCCATTTTAATATTAGTATTTTTAATATTTGAAGRCATTAAAAATAAAGCTCCTCAACAAATAATTCTTCTTTGCCAAAGTTCTCACTAGTGTGTTGTGGTCCACTTTCCATTCTTACGGAAAGTGTTAATTGAAGTACTCACATCTGGCTTCTGAATAGATGATACAACTTTTCTGGTACATAGGAGGCCTCACCCACCACTCTTCTAGCAGAGCTAGGGAACTTAGCTCAGCTTCAGTGTAAATGGCTACAACTCAGCATTCATCACACTCACTGTAGTACAACCCTGAGATGCTGAGTCTTACTGAGCCCTGCCACACAACAGCAGAGATCAGTGGTGTTTGTGAAAGGAGGGAAAAGGGTTCTGAAATGGGATGTCTGACAACACCGGCACCAATAAGACCAGGTTGGTAGGTGTGGAAAGAAATGGAACAGGTATGGGATTTGACATAGATTCCCACTCCACTGAGGCCCATAGTGCTGGATAGTTCTCAAACCAGTCCTGGGCTCTTGTAGTATGCATGCTTGTGCAGCGGGTACCTTCCCCCAACCATGATGACATCTCTTTCCATTTTGGTCAAGAAACTCGTGCCCCATTAGGTAGCGCTGAAATGTTCCCAGATAAGTGGTGAGGCTGCTTATAACAATGGCTGAGATACACACCATACTAGGCAGCAGGTCATGTTCCCTACTGTTTAGTTGGTAGATTGAGATGCTTTCCTTGAACCTCAATTACATCATTGCCAGCAAACACCTCAGGATTTTCCATCCAAAGGACGAAATCCATGTTGAGATACCAGCTGCAAGCCAAGCATTGCTCAAAGACCAAAACTGCACTATCACCCTCACATCCTCCCTAACTTCACAGTAATTCCACATAGGCTCTTCTTCACACTCCCACCATTTACAACACCTGGAATTCCTGTCCCAGTTCCATTCAGTCACCAAGTTCACATGCAATTCCTCCTTTCCTCAGACCACCAAAGAGAAGACTAGCAATTGTTGGCACCTTCACCCTTTTACAACACAACAAGAACACAAGTCACTGTCATTACGCTTAAGCAGGAAAGCCCTTCTTTTCTTCCATGTCCCAGGGACCATGTGTGTGCCTTGGATTGGGAATGGTGCCACAGCATATCACAAGTAGTCAGAGGAGTTGTGCAGAACTCATTTTCTGCTAGTTTTCTGCATTTTCTGGCTTTCCTGATACTTTAACTTTGCTTGTATTGCAACACTGAATTCCCATTTTTCAAATTTTCTGACATCTCCAGCTGACCCACTGTTCTTTTTTTATAACTCTCCTTCAGCCCACAACCCCTCTAGCTCAGGCATCTGCTCCCCAAAACAGTGCCAAAACCTACAAGAATAGTCTCATCTCTCTCCTCAGCRTTCCTTCTGGGAGCCTGGCCAGTGAAAATGCCTGATAAACTATTTGGTGGAGTGTGTTGTTACTTTTGTTTCTCATGGTCTGCCCTTGAGAAGTTACTCCTTTTAACAATCTGTCTACCTGTGCTGCAATCATACCTTTGTTTTGATAGGCACTCACATTCTGCATGAGCAGGATCCACACAAGGACTGCAGGCAAATCACATTCCAGATTTCACAGAGGAGTTAAGCCCTCTCCATAAAGAGATYTTTGGTTCTGATCTAACTGACACTGGTATTACAGCACTGTAACTCCATCAACTTCAGCTGAAAGTGTCTGTTCATGCCAAATATGATTTGGTCTGCCATGAAACAAAAACAAAWCAACAGACAAGCTTAAAGTGAGAAATACAGGGTTATGCTTCAAGAGCTCTTTGCAGCTAATCCCAACACTACCATACGGTGGCAAGCAGATTTGTGTGCCTCCCTTTCCCCTGTAAAATGAGGCTATTTACATTTCCCCATTTGTAAAATGAGGATATTTACATTGTCCTTTGTGAAGGGGTGAGTTAGAGACTGTTTGTACTCTACCTGGATTATCTAAAGTGCWAAGTGACAGTAGTGTTCCTCCTGATTTACGCCAGCGTATGGGAGATCATAGTCAGGCTTTGCTGTTATTTTTCTGATGAATACACTACATGGAAAAATGCCTGGTATAATGATGGCTCAGGGTTGTGGTGCAGGTTTGGTTTATTTAAAAGCAAAATGTCTGCTGATTCAGCTCATAAAAATCATTGATGTATAAGAACAACAATAGTATCAGAAAGAAAAGTGTGTGTGTGTGTCTGTGTGTGTGTCTGTGAGGAGAGAATAAAAGTAAAGGCCATCAAAACCCATCTTAAGTGCATATAAGACAGATGGTTTAACTCTTTCAAGAAGCATTTGCAAATACCCTGGTGCTCAGTAGGGAAAACATCTACATAAAAACTCTAAGGTAACTGGAAGGACATGGTAACAAGAAAAGGTATCTCTTTTCCATTTATCTGTCTTTGACTGCAGCTTCTGGTCCAGCCAGCAGCTTGGGAATGTCTTCATTTACAATATTCCTTCCTGAAATCTGAAACAAAGTAGAATGAAGGTTAGCACCTGGAGAGAGAATTCAAACCATCCACAGCAGCACACTCTGACATGGACTTAGCTATAAAAACAACCATGTTTCCTATATCCTCTTCATAAAGCCCACAATAAGTGGTATAAATACTGCCCAGATGATGTCTGTAGAATCTAGACAAAAGTCATGAGACCTCCAGCAAGAACAGCAGATCTAAGGGAACACTTGAACTCTCTAGACCATCCCCTTTTTGATCACATGAACTATATTCTAAATTCACGACAGGAGACATGGAACCAAATTCTCTTCTTATAGGCTTTGGCTTTTCGTAAGTACAATTCTAAAAACTGAAGGGTTTTGGAAACTCTGGATTAATACTGGAAAAACAATAAGAGACAGCTCCTAGGGAGGAAGGGCTGTTTGCTTTTTTTGGACRAGTTAAGTGACTGCCCATTGCCCATAAATGAATTCAACCCAAAACATTCTCTTCTGCACACTGTTTTCTTCCCAAACTCCACGGCAGTACACTTTTGAGATATATCCCTCTCTGAGCTGGTACAACAGGATGCACTATTCCAGCCCTGTTAGGCACTCTTTTTCCAACAGAAAAAAAAAAAAAATCTACTTGTGCCCTGCCAAAAGCTTTTAAAAGCCTAATCACTACTTGCTTCTTGTGGCTTCATGATGAAAGGACAGGAAAGGAATTGGCTTCTCATTCCTGCTACCATCTGTYAAGATGTTTACACATTCCTTATTCRACTGTGGCTTGGTTGGCTCACTGATCTCTTGTGTTCTCCCCTCCTCCCTCCCTCCCTCCCATAACCCATCAGAAGGTTTCTACAACCACCAGTTAGGTGGAGCAAGTCATTATTACCTTTGTCTAAGTCAATGTTCTTTGCTGGAAAGCTTCTGGCTTGCTCAGCCTTCTCCTTCAGGATATTGTTTTTGTAATCTGTGTAAGTACAATTCAGACAGCCTTCAGAACATTAAAAGAAAACAAAGCTTTACTAGCAAGAGAGACATCTGATCAGTCCTTCCCTGAGGGGCTCTAGGCCTGGCATCTCCAGATCTCTAGGAGTAACTCAGAGTTATTCAGCCACTCAGCAGGAAAAGCGCCACAACTTAAATTTTTTCCCAGCACCAGTCAGATATGCATACTTTAGTTTCCTGCTTTTCATAGCTACCACAGACTCTTTCAGTATGTAATAAAAAGCTATGGATTATCTGGGTGAAGGTCACCTGAAAGCCTTTTACCGGTGCAGTTACTTAAAGAATTTGCTCACAGGGGAGTCCTCCTGAGGTACACACACACACACACACACACACACACACACACACACACACACTCATGGAAGAATTTGCCCTTGCTGCTGTCCTGATGTTGCTGTCCTGGTCTGTAACCTACCCCCTGTAACCTCTTTGTTCTTTACTTCAGCATTTTGTATCTACCTCTTGTTTTTCTGAGGCCCTTACTACAACTCTGTAGCTTGGAACCTAAGGTTTGACAGCTTGGTCTTTAAAGGTTACACCTTTACTTGGCATGCACAGAGAGAAAAAGGCACAGTGACAGTTGTTCCCTGATTTATCAACATGTCCAGTGACATATGGCAAGCTGCAGCAGGTGAGAGCTTGGCATTGTGGTGCCTTTAGGAATCTCAGGCTAGACAAGGAACAATTTTGCTCTACCAACAATCCATCCACTCTGAAGTCCAAGAAAAAAAAAAGATACCTCTGATTAATTATTGACACAATAAACTCAAAGCTGAACTTTCAAGCTCTAGTAAGGAGCAGCATCCACCTTCAGGAATTTCATAAGATCCCTTAGTCAATCTTATATATCCCAATAATAATACTTTYATAGACCATTGCTGAGATTAGCTTCCTTCCCTTCTCTTCAGTATGTTTTGTTACCATGAATTTTAGTGCAGAGATTTTCCCTCTTTTCTATTCTCAGAACTTAGCTGCCATTTTTCTTCCTGTGATGTTCTCCAGACCTAATTGCTATCACAGGTCCTGGCAGAAGGCCCAATAATTCACTGAATGGTTTGTCATCCAGGGAGGATGAGACTGAAGTTAAACTAAAYTGGCGTCAGTTGAAGGTGAAAGCAATGAACTCAGTTAACTTTTGACTTCTCTTTCTCTCCATTTCAGTCAACTACAGTTCATAGTCACTTCCAAGAGAGATGACAAGGTCAGTAGTTAGTACTAGATACTTTTGATCTAATTTTTCTCCAAATGATTCACTGAATCTGAGGTAGCTTTTATGTACTGTAGGATGATGACATTCATACTAATGAATGCTTTGAGTTTCTTGGACAGGAGATTCTAGAGAATGGTCTTATAGTTCCTCTTCCCTAAATAAACTGCTTAAATTGGAGGGCTCTTCTTCCCTACATGCTGTCTTGATCTCATTCCACATCACTTTGCACTTACTTGAATTTGGCTTTAAGTTGCATGTCAAAGAACTCCAAAAACTCCAGGCAAAAATAAAGAAGCTGTGCCTTGTTCCTGATTAATCTCATCAATGAGCCTCTAGGTTAACYCAAAACTCAGGACTGACCTCTCCAACTGCAGTCCCCCTGCTTGCACTGAGTTGTGGGTTGAGATTCTCAAAGCTAACATTTAAAACCCAAAAGCTAAATCACTTCAAACTGGGCATCTAAATGCCATTARGAAATCATCAGTTATAATGAGTTTTGACCTGGTTTGGAGAATGGATGCTAGCTGATGCATACCCAGCCTGATGTCTTCACTTTTGTATTGAGTCAGATCTGTTGTGTCGACTGTAAATTCTTTAAGATTCACATCCTTCCTGTAAAGGTAATAATGGAGAAAAATGGTGTTGTCACATCCTTTACAATCTGGCTCCTTTCTCACATTTTATTAATAGCTTTTCTAGTGCTACTTTAGAGAATGTAATTTACATTCTTTATTTGTTATACATTTGGAGGATGGTTTGAAAAAAAMCATAAGATTTCATTAAGTACTGGCAAATTTCATAGCAATCCCTGCAGAATCTTTTACAGTTTCTGCAAGGCTTCCCTGGAGAAAACATGACAGATAGGTAACAGCACTTGGATACTTTTCTTGGTTTTGCCTCTAACCTATCAGTCAGATTTCAGAAGGTCACACTGCTTATTAATTAATTTGATTCTCCTCTATTGCTTTTACTGTGCTTTCTATTATCATGGTGAGATCTTTGGCTGTTTTCTCTGTGGGTTTGCCCATAGCCACTTTAATACACATAATAAAATGTAAGGGAACCCAGATAGAGGATGTTGGACTGGGTCTAGCTCATGGTAGGGTTTACAGTGGACTTGTAGTCCTTTACTATTAATTCCTAATGACATCTCACAGAAATGTGACCTGTGAATCAATTCCTGAAGTATAATCAAAGGAAATGCAATTGCCAGATCAGACCTACAAACCATGCTCCTTCCATGCTTTGATAGAAACTTAGTAACTCCCTGAYATGCAGTCATTATGCAAGTGTATAGCCTTGGGAACATGACCCTAATAATGACTACAGGGTAAAGCTGCAAAAGAATGCTGGCTGCATTCTGGCTGCAAAGCAAAGAATAAACTCCATGGAACAGCATATGTTTTACATAGCTCTACTCTAGAACAGAATGGCAGCTGAGGCTCGGGGCCCGTAAGTTTGTTTGTATTAAGTATTTTAGTCTTRGATAATACTTACTCTCCGTATTTCTTCACATTGTATTCATAACCTAGACATGGAGAAGAAACAGAATGAGTAGTTGTATCCAGTCCACTTAACACCCTGCMCTGAGGCAAGCAGTGATAACAACACCTAGTACTTATTCAGTTTTCTTTATCATGGTGCTTACAATGAGCATTTTCACAGTCCCCTTACAACACACAATAATTCATGTATACTCCATTGCCACATGGAGCTCCCCCTCCCTCTACTCACCAGCCTTYTGGGGAGTAGGCTCCTTTCTACACCACCTCCTTCCAGATCTGAGTGACCAGGCATGAAAAACTACCACCACCATCACATTTCATTTCTTTCCACCTACCATTTATTACTAAAATATTTAGCACATCTGTTATCTCCTCTGTGCTGATGCTGCACTTGTTCATCCCCAGCCTATTGTTCAGGCCTGCATTCATCATGTGTTTCAAGTGCTAGCTCCCATAAGCCTTCCACATGCCAGGTATCTACTACTGATCTTACCCCACCCAGCAACACCTGACTAGCTCCTTGCCAGCTCCTTTTCCATAGCAAGATCAGGGCCAGGAGTCTATCCTCTTTGTCATTGCAAAGTAACTCCACTTAAGTCAGTGGAGCTGCTCCAGATATGGASACAGCCCCATTCTGTGTTGATGCTAGTCCCCTGACAAGTAAATAAGGATGAATGGAGTAATACCAAAGAACTCAACAGAAGACAGGCATTCCCTAGTGTTTGCTTTCTTTTGGATACAAAGCTATTTGTGTAGAATTCACCAAAATATCTCAGCATCCACTTGTGTCTTCACAAAGAGCCTCACCTAGTGCAGAGGTGCCAGCAATGACCTAGACCTCTTCATCCCTAAGAGATGCACATGGGTCTTCTCCTTTGGTGAATTCTACTTGTAAAGAGCACTATCYAGTGGTTCTAATCTTGTCCTCCCTTATACCAGAACAATTCAGTGAATCAAGGCCTGGAAATCTTTACAACATGCTAATGAAGAATCTTTCTTCAGATCAACTTCTGCAAAGACTCCCTCACTTTGAAGGTTGCTGGTTTTACAGAAGAGGATCACTGCCTTCAGCATTGTGATGGCAGTAATTATTTGCAGGATCAGCTCTCCTGTCCTGAGGACATTCCTGTAATTACTATAAGGCTAGTCTTTTCCAGTGCTTACCTCTCTGTCGGCGCTTGCGGGTGATGAGGACAACAATGATGAGGAGAACAATGAAGAGCAGCAGAGTCGCCACAATGTAGCCCAGCTGCTGGAAGAAGTGTATCCGGCTTTCAGGGATGATGACATTTATCACATTGTGGCCCCTGACAATATTTGGATCTGATTGCAAAAGGAAAGAAAAATAGGCTGACAATTGTAACTGGCATCCAAAGCAAAGCAGAGTCCCTGGAGAGCCCATCTGTGGAACCTAAAAGTATGCTCAGTTAAAGATTCTTCTGAACTGCATGGGGTAAAGAGTAAATAGCTGCCTAATTTACAACATACAGCATCTTTATCAGATGGCAAAGATCTCTGTTCCACACAAGATCATTCCTCTCAGGAGCATGAAGTATAACAATGACCACTTCATATTCCCTTGCTGCTGCCTGGCTATCAGTGTGCTGCTCTTGTTTACTGCAGAGGGGAAGTCCAGACAGAATCCACACTGGACAGCTTTCTAGTCTTTCTAGACCTTACCCAAGTCTTTCTGCAGGGTAACACAGTCTCCTCTGGGTCCCTTAACAACACACGCACCATGCTGCTTCAGCTCCAGACAGCTAAAGTATGAAACAGCCCCTCCCTGCCAAGGGGTATAATTTACGGAGTAGGAGAAATTTTCAATGCCAAAGAATGCATTTCCTTTTAAATAAAGTAAAAATCAATAAAATAAATAAAAACTCTCAAAGAAGAGCCAAGACTCCATTCCATTTGTGAGTGCAGCAGCATTTCAGTTCCTCAGCACAGGGAACAGTAACAGGGAATGGTTCCACTTTACGTGGAACATTTTTGTAGATCCCAAATAAATAGGTCAATGTTTTACACATACAAAGAAGCAAATTCTCTGCTTAAAGCAGTGAGAGCACAGCACTGGACAAATCTAGCTCAGGCACAGACAGCAAACCCAAAAGATGTATTGTGCTGTGGTGAATTTTTCTGTTCAGAACAGAGTTGAAAGTGGTATCTTCTCCCCCTAACAGAGAACATTCACAGAGCATCAGCAAGCACCAGTAAGGAGTTCTGGCCTACCATTTTCTTGGGAGTTTAATCCCTACAAATTAGCCAGAGGAAATAAGGGGAAAAGAGAGAGAAATACCTAGAGCCATAGTATGATTTAGTAGAGGCATCCTAAGGACAAGAGTGAGGAGCCTGCAGTGCTAGGTTCCAGCCTCCAAATCACCCCATTTCAAAGCAAATACTCTGAGCTCTGTTTCTCAGTTTCTGCCATATGTGTTTAATTATAAGCACTTAGCCAAATATTGCATGTTTTTATTCCATGGTGACTGGGGGACACTCCCCTGGCCAAACTACGGACTGATATTAGCAGAAGTGAGAGCAGATTCACTTTCCTGTTTTATTTGTTAAAAAGGTTTGATGCCTGCAACAGCAGCAGTGGCCAAAACCAAGATAGGATCCGAGCTGTGCTGGCACCTTTCTACACTCTCTGGCTTCTCCATGGCACTATTCAAGAAAGGTCGTCTTCTCTTTATCAATCCATCGCTTCATCCTGAACCTGTCTCAAGCAAAGGTTATGCCAACAATAAGCACTGATTTTGTCATAGGAACCAAGTAATTACAGGAGTGAGAGTCAAACAGCCAGTCTTGTTTCTTACGAACACTCTTTTGACTCCAGTTAATTGTCTGTATTTCAGCATGGCCAGATCTCTCCAGGAGCTTTTCAGTGTTCCTCTTTAAGTGAAGTGATGCCTTCAGCACCAGTTAAGCACAGAGCTAATCAGTAGAAATAAGAATGTCACAGTTGAGCTAAGCCAACAAACTCGTTATGACTTCAACAGCTGGTTTTGCTTCTGAGGCCATTTGGGAATGTTAGAAACTGCTCACTTCCATCAGCACAGCACCACCAACACAGCTGAGTCCAGAAACTCAATATTCCCCTCAAGAAACTCRGCACTAAGATCACTGACCTTGTCTCACCTTGCCTTCAGTAACATCAGGGTGAGTAAACAGCTCATTAAGCTAATCAACTAATCCCTTAATTAAACACTTGAGCAATCTAAGGCTTCTGGGTMTGAGAAAATGCTTAAGTATAAACTGGAATTAAGACAATAGGTCCAGAACAGAGACTTAGGAAGCTTATAATTGTCTTTGGGTCCACTCTGGCTCTGGAAAAAACRGCAAGTAGGCATGAGAGCAACTACTGCCCAGCCACTCCAAGGAAGACAATTGAAAGTGATCCCTGTTGAAACTTTTGGAGCTGCTGACATAGGTTGGTTCTGGCCTGTTGGGTACTTTGTTTTCAGTATTCAAAAATACCAACCCACCTAAAAATCAAACAAGATAATAGTGAATTAAAATAAACACTTTGAAACCAGAGATGATTCTTTTCTAATATTAACAACAGTCCTAGAAAATCAGGAGGTTTTAGCCTGTACTGTGTCCATTTGCCTAGCCTAGCTTTTCACTCCAGCAACACTCCCATTTTACTGACATTGCTAGATGCTGTGTGTTTGTTTGCTGAAGACTGGCATGTGTTTTATAACAACAGCTAAACTAAAAAAAATACCAAACCAAAAAACCTATTTGCAAAGCTGTAAACAGCATACATGGCAGTTCCACTTTAACAAATTGTGACTCACAAAGGACTTCAGCAGCTGCCATGCAGTGATGGTAGCYACAGGAGCAGCAGCTGAGCCAGAAGTCAGCAGACCTTAATGTATGCTGTTCCTGAGTTTTTACCTTCCCACAATACTTTAAGATAGGATAGGAGCTGGGTTAAACTTCAAGTCAATATTGGAGAGATCACTGAAACAACAAAAAACAGAGACGAATACTCAGCAACTTTGGGCCTCCCTGGCTCACTCARTGAAGTAATACTAAAAATACTTATTGTATCTTTTTTCGACAAAGCATCACCAGTGGACTTCAAAGTGCATTATCAGGTGGGCAATGGAATATATCCCATTTTACAGTTGCGGAAACTGAGGCATAGAGTAACAGTTGAGTCACTATGATCCAGTAGAAGATGGCAGAGGCTAGAATAATACACCAAGATAATACAGATTCTTCTCCCCATCCTTGTGTTATATCAGAATTTAAAAAGAGGTTATGCAGTTTTATTCTGCAGTGAATAACTGATCTTTTAATATGTCTCAAAATGGGATGCCCATCTGTCTCCACTTACTGCTCCCACATTTCCCAGAATATTCTGCACTTTTTACCAATCAGCTAGAATCAGCTAGAGCACAGATCTGCCTTTACATTACTCTACCAAAATGCTAAGGGTCAGATTCTYCTGCTGGGAAAAAATGGAGAGTGCTCCCCCAAGAGAGCTCACAAATGCTAAGAATATGGCCCATCTTTTTTTTTTCAAGGTTGGGAAAGGATTGAGAATAATTCAGCAATAAGCAAGAGACAGAATGAATGCCCTTTTTCAATTACTTACTCCAAAGAAAATACAGGKGAAAACCCACTAAATTAGCAGACCTACACCACATCTATACCACTAGGACTGACAGCAGAATCAAGTCCATGTTTATAGTTCAAAACAGGATGAAGTTGCCTGTCTCAATATGGCTCTGAGCCTTGGAGCTATGCCTGGAACTAAGACTGCTTGCTGAAAAAGCTTATTGCTTTGTTTTTGTTATCTCTTGATGTTTTATTTTGGCCTTATGTTATTTTCCCAGGAGAGTTCTATACAGTTTTTCAGGGAGTAGGACAGTATCTCAATYTTTCCCACTATACACAAATAGGACCTGTCCCAGCAGGCTGCTAATCAGCAATAAGTTTGAAATAGGYGCCCCAAATGTCTCGGCTTCTTTCACATTCCCATCAGCTCAGCACATTTTTGTCTGTGATGCTCTGAGACCAGCTGAGTGTTCAGTGCCCCTTGGGGACAGATCTTTTCTAAAGCTGTTCCGTTTGGCAATGGAAGTTACTTGCTTTGCTTCAACCATGGCCTGTTAGGGCTGTGGATCCAAACTGTACTATCAAAAGTGGTCTTCAGACCAGACCTCAGCATGCCAAAGTCTGATCTGACACCCAATCAATGCAAGCATGATGCAAAGCTTCTGAGAAATTTCCATTTCACATCTTCCTCACTCTGTACAGGAAAAAGGGCTGATTCTTGGTCAGATCTTTCTTCCATTGCAATCAACAGGAATTTTGTCATTTATTTCAGAGGGAACAGAACTGGTAATCTTTTTCTACTGGTGACCATAAGAAACCAATATGACCTACCTGAAGAATGGTACTCCTGACCACACTGAACTGAAGAAGAATCTTTTTAGCAAGTGCTGGAATATACCTCTGAAATGAGACCAGCAGCCACCTGATGCTATACAGTAACACTAAGCAACAATAGGAAATATAGCAAAGAGAATACAGACCACTGAAATGCAAAAAAGAAAGTAAACAGGCAGAGTTTGACCCTCTGCAGTCMGATGAGTAACAATATACTACAGAAATTTCAGTAGTGGGGCACTAATGTGGAACTAAGATAGCTCTGTCTGGATTAAATTACTTGTAGATTCTGTCCAACATCTGAGCAAGTAGATAACTAGTCAGCAACAAATCAGATAACCRCTAGGAAAGACAAAACAGATTCCTGGATAGGCAACTCTGAAAACGAGATGTAGCTTGTATCTGCACAATGCAATCTGAATAAGGCTCATGGGCAGCATAATTGCCCCTAGTAGGGAGACTGATGTCCTGGCCTCTCTGTCAGCTCAGTCCTAGCAACCACCTCTCCTCAGTACTGCCTGYGTTTTCTGGACACCAATCTCAGTCAGGAGGCTTAGGTTTCGGTGACTCRAAAAAGCCAATTGCTAAACCACAACAGATCTATTTTAAAATGTATGAAGCATACCAAAATTCTGTAGAAAGCAGCCAATAAATATTAAACCTTATAACAATGAATATTTTAAAATGTTAATAAGGAACAATACCCAAAGCATTATTAAACCAAGTATTTTTATTTTAATTTTCTGCCTGAGCTAAGCATGATCATTTGGGGTTTGGACAGGCTGTCAGATGACAACTCACTGCAGTGGAAAATGTGAAAATCAATTGAAAAAAAAAGAAAAAAAAAAAAGCTGAAGGGTGGAGGAAAATTCCTGGTGCTTAATTCTGCACAGTTTGGCATCTTGTGCTGTCTAGATCCCCAGTGCTGCCTAGACTCCAGACTTACAATCTCTGCATTGGTGAGAATAGTGGCCTGATGTAACAGCAAAGGCAGAGCAGAATCAGCTCCCACCTGGCACCCTCCCCTTCCAGTTCTGCACAAGCAATCAGAAAAGTGAGTCTTAAAAAAACAGTTTGTTTGCCTTGGGGCATGTCAGCATCACATTGCATCACAGAGCAGGCTGCAACATGCAGCAGAGCAAACAGAAGCAGCACTTGATGTCTCTGCAGCATTCCAGACAGGTCAATTAGACCTGATGGGTGGGACACTCCATTCTGGTGTGGCAAAGTGTTAATGCAACTCCACAGTATCCTTACTGGTATCTCTAGATCTACAGCTCCRAGTATACTAGTGTAATGGAAACATCCTAGAAACAACCAAGCCCTTACACTAGGCCCTAACTAGTAGTGAGGAAGGCAAGGTCTCATTTACTCCTCTAGCCCTATGGACAAGAATAGCCCCTGGCTCAAACATGGGAAGCCTTCATAGAGGAAACCTCAGTATTGCTCTAAATGACACCTTCACTTCAGTGGTCTCTATGGGACTTCTGCAGGACACAGATCTGCCATGATCCTCTTGCTGGTCCTAAGTGATCCCTGCAGATCACTGCAGAGGGACTGAAAAGGCAAGTCCATTTTGACACTTGAGGTGGAGATGGGGAGTCACAGGTCGTGTTCCTGCCCCATGATTTACCTGAGCTCTTGTACTAGAGCTCAAAGGCGCAACTGTAGATACTCATCTCTTCCTCAGGCAACAGAACCCTTTCACAGGCCACTTACCTATGGCTGGTGCAGTGTTGTGGGTGGTGAGGTTCACCACCTTCTTCTCTCTCACTGGTTCTGTCACAAAGACTTGGTAGATCCTGCGCTCATGCAGGCCACAGTAGTGATGGTGCAGGTGGCAGGAGTAGGTGCCTTCATCTGCACTCTCCAGCTCTGAAATCCACAGGGAGAAGTCGCCCACAGCAAAGGCTGTGTCAGTGATGTTCATCTTCTGACGAATGAAGAGAGGTCCGTAAGAGCGGCGCTCGCCAGAGGCGTACAGATCAATGAGGCGGTCAGCTCGGTCATGAGGAACCCCTGGAGGCTGTCTGTCCCAGTGGACCACTTGTTGCTCCTCTTCACTGTGCCGTTCAGTCCAGATGTGGTTTCGGTTTATGCAGGGGAGCATCACAGTGCTTCCTTCCAGGGCAACAATCACAGCCTTCTCCCCATCCCAGTACTGCTTTGCTTCCTTGGCTGTGGAAATGACACAAGTCACAGACTTCAGTACATRCATCTTTACACACTTGTCTTATGCTTAAGGACACCAAGACACACCTAAGGTTTCTCTCAAACTCTGCATTCCTATAACACATCCCCTCCAAAGACCTTCAAGTGCCACTGGGGGAAGTATGTTTTATTCTCACCCAATTCAGCAGTTAGTATAGAAAGAAACACATAGTCTTGTTTAATGCATTAATCTAGGATGTGGAATGTCTATCTTCCCTTCCTTATAACTGAGAGTTCATCTCTAGTTTCTGAAAGCAGGAAGTGCGTTTTCTCTCCAGACTGGGAATGGAATGAGAATAACAGATTTCATCTTCAGTATGCTGCGTCCCAGTTCTCCAAACAGCTTACGCAGGCTCCATACAGGAAATGCTTTTCTGCCCACAAATGCTGTAATTGCTACAGAAGTTCAAGAGCACTGCTCTGCATTTTGTTCTTGAAGAGGAGTAATGAAAGAACCAAAACACAAATGAGCAGATTGGGATTCACAGGCCAGGCTGGGTGTTTTTATTGCAGCAAAGCTGTCACAACAGCAGCAGAAGAAATACTCTTCTGGTCTGTCTCATCACTTTCTTAGACAACTCAGCCCTTCATCAACTTCCCAGCAAAATCAGTTCCAGTAGCCTCACTCATGCGTTATACGGAGGTGATCTGAACGAGATGGCAGTGATGTCTGTGCAGTGTAGGTGGCACACACTGTGGTTGCCAACAGCCCATAAAAGCTTGCTACTGAAGCAGAAGCCAAGGCGTAGTCACTTGAGGATCTTTTCTTAACTACAGAGGCCCCCCAGGGCAAAATTCAGTGACCACGTACAAGGCAGATCTCTGTGCTAACCCCACTGATGATGGATATTGTGASGGATGTTTTACTGCTGGAGTAATAATAGGACAATTAGCTAACCAAGTTGCCTGGTGTAGACATTTAAATTAATGGGCTCTTTGCATTGCTTGGCACAGGCCAAGAAAAAAGAAGAGAGGTTCATAAATACGTATGTCRAATAAAACTTCTAAAATTCAGTGAGTTTGATAGCAAACAGTTGCACAGTGAGCACCACTGTCTCCTGACACATCGTAAGAATCTTATAGCACCTGTGCTCTAAACCTGCAACTGAGGCCTGAGTAGAACCCTCCATCTACACTGCTCCTCTCGGACACTAGCAGGACAATATGCAAGGGCTCCCCAAATCAGCAGTCAAGTCTCCTTGTGAATTCAACACAGTCTTGATGGCCACTAGACTCCAATTGCCAGACCAAGTCCCCTGCAGAAAGAGACACCAAGCTGCCTGCTACACCTACCTTTTTTGGTGATATCTAGTTGGATTTTCACAGTTTCATATAAGTGGCAGTAGTGATGGTGAAGATTACAGGAATATGTGCCTTCATCACTCTCTGCAACATCTAGTACAACAGGGAAGAGAGGGGAAGTTGAATGTTTCATGCTTAGCTAGTGATTACATTTGTCATCTATGCTGAAGCCCAAATGCTTGCATTGATACAAAAGGGCAGAGAAGAATCTGACCTAATATAATAATTTGTTCAGTTTACTCGCTCTTCTTAGTACGTATTTATATTAACAGAAGGAAGTAGAAAGCYGATTTAAGTTTAGCTAAGAGCAGGTATGGTTTAGCTAAGGCAGAATGGTACTCTTGAGTTCACACTTCAGGCATAGACAATAAAACGTCCACAAGGAGCCCAAGTGACTTTCAGGCAATGAAGTGTTATCAGTTTCCTTTTCAAAATATGATTATTTCAAAGGAGAATAAAACACTATTGCCAGTGCCGCAGAGAACCTCACTAGATTGACTTTTGGGAGAAAAATGCTCTATAAAATAGCCACTTGCACWGGAATACATAAGGTTAATTTAGTCATGAAGCTGTATCTCTACAAAAAGCAAGACAAGAAAGTTTARTACCTTTGATAACCAGTGAGAAGTTGCCATCTGTAAATGCATTCTGGGGCATAAATATCCTYCCCTGATTGTAGGAGCTGTAGACACGCTGGTCTCCAGCTGAGTACATGTCACACAGCCTCTCCACCTTGTTACCTCCATAGTAGTTGCTGTATACATCCCAGTGGACTACACGCTGGCGGTCATTTAGACGATCCTGGGTCCACACCATGCGGTAACTCTTGCAGGGCAAGACAGCCTGTGATCCCAGCGTAGCACTGATATTTAATACTGATACTACAACACTGTCTGGGTTTGAGGCATCAGCTGGGACTGAGAGCCAGGAAAAAGCAAGAAAAATGGATTTATCAAATTAATGGCAAGTGAAGAAGGCATTAGAACAGGATTCAGTCCTGTTCTAGAATCTCTGCACATCTTTCACCCAAAAGAAAGCAACTTTCAAGACCAACAGATCTCTGACATGGAGAGGTAGAGTAGAAAGCCAATAAAAACACTCATTTCATGCAGTGAAAGCAACATCTCTGACATCTGTTACCAAGATCCTAAATTTGATCTGTCCTACCTAAAATTCCCCAGTCATATCAAAGTTTAGAGACACCTGTTCATGGTGCACTCAGTCTTTGCCTATTAAAGTCAGCCATGAAACCCCCATTGCATATTATAGGAGCAGGGTTCCTCTCATTTCTTCTCAAAATCACAAAGAATAGGCAGATTACAAAGATGTCACTCACCTGAATATAAGTTAACAACAGAACCTGTCAAAGGAGATAAAAAGAACATTACAATGAAAGAAAAATATAAGTATACTTACAACCAGCAGCCATCTCCCTCTGTTACTATTGCATCAATTCCTCCCTTCTTTGTTAATATTCTTATTTAACAAACTAACTGCAAACAAAATAACAAATACTGTGGTAAAGCCCAGAGGCTCAGACCTTGGTTGCTTCATGATGCAGAAGACACTGTGCACCTACAGCAAAGGACAGTGCCTCATCCAACAAAGTCATGCTTAAGAACACTATGGGGAAGTTTAGCCTGCAACTGAATTTCACACTACCCACATTTTAATTCYGTATTATCTAAAGCCACAAGATTTTTTTCCACATGCTACTCAAAAATAACACCAAAGGTACGTGTAAACTTATCATCCACCAGAATTGCACAAAAGGCCTGTTCTGCCCAGAGGAAACATTTCAACACAGGTTGTGTAAGATGAACACAAGAACCTAAGGAGACAGGAGTGGGCAAGAAGAAAGGRGGCACAGCTATCACAGCATCTGCTTAGTCCTGCATAAATAAAATGGCACCAGTGGAAACAGTCAGGCAGAAACCGTTCAGCTKGCTCTTATCAATATATATTGATAAGATATACATTCTCACATTCTTTCTACTCCTTTTTATTCATTTCAGTTATCTTAGACTGGACCTTATTCAGACTAAGAGAACATGGAAAAAAATACTCACTAGCTTTTGTTGAAGCATTTGCCATGCAATTGTCCCAAGAGAGTCACRGCAGTGTTTACCATGCCTTTCCATTCATACACCCTTTGCCAGTAATAGATCTGTACTGAGACAGCAACTCTATCTCTAGCTCAGAGTTGTAATTAGCTCTAGGAACACACCTTCTGGGCTCATCTCCTGGGTTTATACCACTGAGGCGAGACACGAGAAAGAAGGTCTTRTCTCTGATGGTCTTCCTCTCTCTCAAGTGTCTAATAGTGGGACTGTTCCCAGGCAGCAAAAGCAGTGAGAAGAAGCTGACTTTGCATGTTGCTGCTGACAWTTCTCTTAATTCAAACAGATCTACTCTGTTCCAGGAATAGATCTGGAGATACTGTTCCAAATAGAACAGCATTTCACACTCCATCAGGAAACTCTAAGATATGATGGAACAAGGAGATAGACCCAAATGCTCTTGCCAAGACCAAWTATTCATATGCTAGTTCTGGTCTGGCTGTTGCCTTCATTTCAGCAATTTCTAGCCAGCACACAATAACTAATATGAGCTTTCATTATTGCTGGTGTATAGTCAGCAGGCATGTAGCTCTCCATTTCCTTTTGGAAGAGGGGAGTCCCTAGTTTTGAACAGGACACACACATTTGCCTAGGAGTGGGAGCCTTCTAACATGGAAGAGACATCATCTGCCTTTCCACAAAGCCCAGTCAATCAGAAGGACGGAAAAGAAACACGAGAACCATGGACTGGGTTCAACTCATCTTTCATTACTATCCCAGTGGAAACATAGCTTGCCTACAGAATGGAACAGCAGGAAGACACTCGGTGCCTTAAAGAAYTAGCTAGACGTCATCAGTTAAAACCTTGCTAATCTTGTGCTGTTTAACCTTTGTGAAATTAATGTGATAGTCTCATTCCTCTCTCTTCCTTARCAGACATCCATAACTCAGTCAACTCCCTCTGCCAAAATAAAGGCCTTAATAGATGTGGGGACTGAAAATTTCTCTCATTCCCTGGTGGCCAGAGCTGACAGGGTGGAGGGGAGCGGATCCACACTGCTGATCCACTAAATCGAGGACTAAAAGCCGACTTTCATCTCAAGAGACTCCAAATAAAACTCCTATACAATTGGTGCAGGGATTAATGCATTTAAGGGAATTCTACAGATCTGCAYGATGTTGAGCCTATCTGTCAAATCAGGAATGATGTGACTTGGCTGATTCACTTCACACTTGTGACACACACTGTTGTCAGCACTCTACTGAACAGATACCTGCTTGCTTTRGGAGCACACTAAGCAGAGGGTATTCCCCTTACATTTGTTGCCTGCACTGCTAACACTGTAATGTTCTGGAAGCAACTGCAACTCTCTCCAATCCACCTGACTCAAATCTATGCAGGAAGAACTTTGCAAGAAATTAAGAAATTAAATAATAAAACAAAGGTATTTATATAAAATAATAAAATAYATATTTCAGTGGCCCAGTCCCTCCTGCCTTTTSTGTAGGATGGGTCTGCGAGGTCTTCTGGCATTATGCACTGAAAGCTCAATTCAGAGTCCCAATACAACAACATCATTCATCTTCCTAACTAGTCAAGCCCAAATGGATTCCAGCAAGATAATTAGATGTTTTGTCCTGCTAATGTCATAGGCACAATGCCCTCCCAACAAAGAGTGTATTTTCTCCAGCCCTGGAACTTATTCATTTCAAAAAGGAATAAATTAACTCCAGACTGGGGCTACTTTAACCATACTCCCAGATCATGGGCTGAGAATAAGCTCTCCTTCCTTTTCTTTTCCTATCACAAAACACTAGGCCAGAGAAAACAGAGAACAAAATGAGCAGTACTGTCTGTTGAACTGCCATGTTTAAAGACATTGCAAATTTAAGTAATTTTTTCTACATTTACAAGCTCAGCATCACAAAAAGAAAAAAACTCCTGGGACAAAGCCTGTACTGCTCTGGATATAAGAAATAGACATCATACTCAGACATTACAGTCCTATCATTTCTTGGTTTTTCTTAATAAGCTGCAAAAAACCCCTGATGGTAGAATACGATAAGCTTCCAGYCTTTGTCTCCGGGAGCCAGGGCTTAGATTTAGTTTAGGACAACAAAGAAACTATACAAAGCRATTTTACAGTACCTTCCCTTCAGGGTACCCCTGAATCCAGTGTTTTATAGACTTCAGTGAAGTAAGTCTCACAACACTCATGTGGTGGGAGAGCTAGCCCTCAGCATAATAGCATCAGCTTGTAATACTGTGACACAGCAATGCTTGCATGTCTGATCTGCTGTTGTTTGTACAGTAGCAAGGGAGTGGGGTATCACAACATTATTATAGATAACTAGGCCTCCAGTTCTGGAAACAACATGAATTKTGACTGGCGTGCTAGTGAGCGGTGCCTGTGAGTTGGCTGGCTGCACAGCCAGTGCTTCCAGAGCCTTGCTTTACCACAGATTGATTTGGTGCTACACAAACATCTTTTCCTGACTGAGCAACAGGAACACATTTACTTTTCTCCTTTCCTCTTGCAAGTTAAKGTAAAAATATGGACACCAAATACAGCATCACAAATCTAATAACTGACAAATGTATCCACCTAAGCCTTCCATTACACACTCCTCAGCAGCCTGCCCCAGCCCTGAACTAACAATAGCACAGAATTCCCGTTTTGATTTTTTGTGCTAGGCCTACTGGCATGGTAACAACACCCAGGTCCTAGCTCTTCATCCCACTAAAAGGGGCCCTTCGCCAAGCTAGGCTGCTGGAGCCCTGTCAGCCAGTCACATGCATTTCTCCAGCACTCTTCCAAATACAACTCTCTGAAAAACAAGGCAGCAGTAAAGCTGTCTGTAATGTACCAGCTTTAGGTGAGAAAAGCTGTCTGTGGGTTGTGACAGTTTTTCTTTCATTTGGTTATTAAAACTTTTGCTAGCAGCTCCATAAGAAGCAGAGCAGCGGTCCTGTTTCTTGCTTACTTGACAATTGCATTCCAGGACTCCTGGGTCCTTCCAGCTCTGCCCTGCACACCCATGAGATTTTGCAGGTTACAGTGACATCATGCACTAGAACAAAACCCATCCAAAGTACAGGCCCAATTAAGCAGTATGTCCGAGTTCAGCACAGAGGTGATATGTAGGAGAGAGTGGTGTTTTCACATATCTGTGCACTCACACTCTCTCTCTCTCTCTCACACACACACACACACACACATTCTGGACAGAAGCTTTGGGCCTAAAGTCTGCCCTGGGGTATTTATAATCTCAAAGTGGTAGGATGAGAATATCAAAGGAACAATGAAACAGCAGCCAATAGCCAAAGTTTTAGAGGGGAAAGAAGGGAAAAGGCATACTGCAGTGTCTACAAGAGACATGAGAAATTCACAAGGCAAAAAAGGAAGAACTGATTGTGCTTATTCCCCARTTGTGCTGGAAATCCACACACATACTATGCCATGAATGAGACTCAAATTTATTTGAGATGGCTGTAAATGAGATCACTTAGATACCTAAGGAATCTGGAACATCTCAGGTCCCTTGTATGCCTGGAGGAAATGCAAGTTAAAACAACTGACTTTCAATAACCTGGATATAGAACAGTAGTTAAACATGGAATGAGCCCTATTTTCTTTTCAGAGTCTCCTGCCTTTGCCATATGACCTTGCTCTGCTATGTGAGTCCCCACCTGCATCCAGGAAGTAAGATAAGTCTCCCAGTAACACTTTCTAAAGCTATTATTTGTATAACACAGTAGATAATAAACAAACACAGAAATAAATCCATGACTCTGCAAAGCATACAGCTTACGAACTACAGCAGTGGGGTCAACTGGAAAAATTATTTTGGTGAGTCACATTTCCCAAYCTGCAAATGTATGCTTAGTAAGTTTAAAGAGTATTTATGCCTCATGATCTGGAGCTTCAAAATCACCAAATACCTTGATAGCTGACAACACAGAACTCRCTCTAGCTTTCACTTTAAGATTTCAAATCCCATGTGGAGGATAATCACTTGGACCCATCTCTGTATAACGCACGCACTTATAAAACAGCAGAAAGGGGTCTATATACCACCCCCTGACATGTTCTGTACAATTCAGCATGCCTCTCAGCAGAATCCTGGAAGTATTGTACTGGTCCCACGATACAGAAAGAGAAAAGCAGCCTGCAACAGTTTCCTAATCCCTAATAAAACACATAGCCAGGTCTTACTTCTTGAACCTCATTCACTTTTCAAATAAATAATTACGCCAAGAAAACAGCAGGCAAAGTAGAAGTAAAAGCCCCGGGTTCTGAAAAACATCTTGCATCCTCATAACCCTCTAGGCAGTATCCTTAGAGCMGTTCAAATGGAAAACTGGCCCTCAAGCCTTGCCTGAGCAATACTGTTGCTTATCTCCTCAGAGGAAACAGCTGCTGAAAGAGGAACTGCTTCACAGCTAGAAATCTGTTACTCAAATCACTAAGCTCTTATCTTATGCTTGAGAATGAAAGGCTGTACCTGAACAAAAGAAGAAATTCTGCAAACATCATAACTGGTTGCCTGACTGCCAAGTATAGCATATGCTCCACAGGACATGAAACCACCAGCAGTGCTTCTGCTGAACTCAGGAAGAACTTTGCCGTGGATTTTAGTAGACCTGTGATAAGCTGCCTGGAACAGTGCCTTACAAGACAATAAGCATCACTGAAGTCCAGATGGTAATGGTGAGCAGGAAAGAAAATAAACTAAAAAAAAAAAAAATCCCTGGATAAATGAATGTCACATCCCATTAGGCATGTGGGTTGAAAGGACAATCTATGAGGATTGCCTGAGTAAGCTCAGGCTCATGGGCCCTCTGCACACCTTCTTTAGTCCCTCTTGCTCTGTCTCAGTCTCTTTTTTCTTTTTAAAGGGGAAGAAACATCACCTTTACATTAGGGATACTAAGAGATGATCTAGTCCTGGAGAAGAGACTTGTTATTCTGGAAACACGTAAACGTCAGATTCCTCATTTGCCTGACTGCAACTCCTGTGCAGGGGATTTAATGGCCCCTGCAGAGTCATTATACAATTAGCACAAAAACAGAAGCCTCTGCTACTGAGCTATCTCTAACTATTTTTGAAGAATGGCAGCAGTTCCATCCTGGTACCTTAGGGAGCTGACACAGCATCTAAGGGTCCATAATGGCTTACGACACAATAACGTGAAGGCAACAGCACCACAAATGATCTCAGTTCTGTTCTGGCAGCAGTTTTTCTCGACCTGCTGACCAGTGACCAGGAATAATGGCCGGACTTGTCTAAAACAGCCTAAGGAGAGAGAGAGRGCAAGCAACACAGTTCCATGCTTAGACATTTTTCATTCACCATTCGCCCTCACTGGTCCAGGACTTCAAGACTAAGGTTTTCAGTAAAATAAGGTTCCTTCTACAAAGCCAACTGATGGTCAAGACAGACCTTGAACTGGAACTTTTTCTAAGTCTTTATATTTCTTTATTTCTAAAGTCTTGCTGGGCCAAGTTTCTCATCAGCAGGGTTTTCTTCTTTCAAAAAGGATGTCAGGACTGGAGAGCCCTTAACCACCCATATCTCATCCCAGCAATTCCAACATCTCACTGCAAGCAGGAACAGGACCRTGAGTTGGCAATAAGCAAGAATGTGCTGTCTCAGCATAAAGAAAAAAGCCTTCTGTCTGTACAAGAAACCAATCGCCATCTTGGCTGCTGCACAGTAAGAATCCTTCAAAGACTCGCCCTAACTTTCTCACAGACAGCTCAGACATTAGCTCGGCTTCGTAAACAGTTTTCTGCCGTATGTACTTTATGTTGGCCTCAGGCCCACGGAATAGTTTGCACTGCCATTCCAAACAAGTGCTGTTCCTCCCTGCAAGAGATTAACACTTGAGGGTGGGGTTCTTCTTCAGAGTGGATCATCTCAGCAAATATGAAAGGGCCTGGATTTCCCAACYGAATTTGGGTGGGCATGACAGGGCCCAAACATCACAGCTGCCTAGCATCCGGAGAGGCATCTCTCCAAAATACACCCAAAAAGTCTGCCAGAGAGCCTTCATTCTTAGGTGCAATGTTGTTGCCTCTACACAGCTYTCCCACTGCTCTATAGCAATCCAACCTGTTGTTCTTGCCCCAGGCACYCCCTAAGCCCTGTCAACATGCCTAAACCACGCTGGGAAGCAGTTGGACTGGTTGGTGCTCGTGAATTAGTCTGTGGCCTCTCATCCTTCTCCAAGCTTACCCTGTAACACACGCTAGTTTTCTGAGCTACTTTAAGCCTTCTATTCCTATGACTGATCCCATATGTTGCCCAATTCCTGAACCTTGCCTTGAGGCACAGCAAAACTGGGGATGATTTGGTGAGATGAGAAACTAGATTCATTAAGGACCAGACTAAGAAGTGCTCAGTTTACTCTATGTACTGAGGGACACGAGAGGCTTAGATGGCTAACTGCTGCCTTCCATTAATGGGGCTATGAAGAGCAAGGGGGTCACTGGTCCCACAGAATTTTCATTCCTTGCTTCCAACTGTCAGCACCCTGAATGAAAGTCTTTCCATACAGTTCTTAGAGCTGTAATCAGTCCTTGATCATAGCTGCCTTCCTTAGAGCCCAGTCTTGCAAGTGCCATGGTTTGCTGTATTTTTACAATGTATCCTCAAGTCTTCTCCCTTCATCCAAGCTTTAGAACTTCTCTATTCAGCTTGGAGTCAGGCTCTCAGGACACTGGACCTGCTTTTAGCCCTTACAGAAAACTCTTTAAGAAAAAGGCAAATGAGTCATTCCCTAYTGCATCCTCATCCTTTTCTTGCACCTTACCTTCAAAAGAATTACTATCTGTCTTTATGCTGACAGTACAGAAACCTTTCATTTTCCTCCACCCTAAACACCCATACTTATCAATTGTCTGTTTCTTCATCCTCAAAAGCATAAAGCAGTCTTGGATCACATAAATCTAACACTATCCAAGCTTTACTGCACTTCCACTCAATTCCCATTATTGCTTTTGAATCTGCTGAGCAATGTAACTGATAGATAATTTTTTAAAAAGTGCAAACACGTTGAATGAAGTCTCCAAACAC
The DNA here is from genome assembly GCF_003343005.1 of Rhea americana. Lineage (NCBI taxonomy): Eukaryota > Metazoa > Chordata > Aves > Rheiformes > Rheidae > Rhea > Rhea americana. The sequence continues at coordinate 49,524 of NW_028185517.1, read as the reverse complement.
TTCTGTTCTCTCCCTCCTTCCCTATCCAAAAGCTATGAGAAATCCAAGATCTCCTCTACTCACAGACCAAACCTAGCTAACTTAGGAATCTAAACAAAATGTTACAAAGATGACAGTTCAAAATCTCCCAGATAACTTCCATCCTCCTGTCCTTCACAGGTGAAATAAAGACAAATAACATGATGATAATTAGCTAGGAGCTTACTTTGCTGAAGCAAAAGCTGCCACAGGAGGAGTTTTGCTAGTTGCTCCATTTCTTCAGCTTCTCCGTGTTTCCGTCTCTTGAAAAACAAGTCAAAGACTTTTTTTTYCCCTTCTCTTTTTTGGTAACTTGCAAACACTATGATCTCATCAAGTTACAGCCAGAAAGCTGTGGACAGCAGCTCATATTCTGCAGAATTACTCCACCTACAACTTCCAATTCCCCACCTCCCCTTTCTGCTCCCCCCGACACTCACATTCCACCTCCTTCCTTACTCTAATGCTTTCTGCACAATTACTCCAAACACAAACTCTTCCTCATCCCCTCCCTCTGCAAACTTCTGCTCTGCCCCTGACTTTGATGTAAAAGTTTTATTGGGTAAAGTTAGTCCCACTCAGCTCTGGGCTCTAGAAACAATCTTTCCCCTCCTCTGGGGATGGAACTAATTTTGCTTGTGCTTTACTTGATCCAGCTGTTCCTTCCTTTGTTTGACACTCATCCAGCTGTCTGCTTGAAACTGAATTTATTCTCTTGCCTTCAGTGTTTTTTTTTTTTTTTTGATCTTTGTCTCCTCATATGGTTTTACTTTAAGCTCAATTCTTGAAAGAACTTAGAAAACAATGTTTACTCTCTGGTCTGTGATTTGTAAGCAAAAGCTTAATAGCAACTATCCCAGCAAAAGAATAATAATGACAAAGAACTGAATATGCATGAGCTTAGGGCAGTGTAGGCAAAAGAGACTAGAATATAACTTAAAGCCCCAGAACACTGCAATGTTGGGTGCAGGTTTCCATATCCAAGAGGCCTGAATACAGAAAGCTGAGTCAAGTTTAGAATTTCTGTTTTCAATCCTTCATATAAGAATTGAACTACATTAGGCACTAGGAGCTCTGTTCGGCAGAATACTGTTTCATTGAGGTCAATAGATACTCCAAGCCACTGGAAGGAGCTAGTACAGGAAATAGAATATTGGAACTCCTCATCCTGGGCAGGTCTGGTAATTCTCCCTAGAGGTAAACAAAAGAAAGAGTCAAGAGTAATAGTAAGGCCTGTATCTGAAATCCAYGGACTCTTCAAAGTGAGTTGGGACTTCTGTATATCTCTAACATATGTCTGATCATGTTCTTCACTCTTGACCAATATTCAACGCACCCAATAGAGCTCCTGCGACCAACCCCAAAGTGGAAAGAATAATGCATCCTTATATAGGAGGGAGACAACAAAACTTCAAGCAAAAAGATAGCCCAAATTGCACTGCAAGTGTTGTCATTCCTCTTCTGTATGAGTTCTTATGCAAGTAATTACTTTCCAGTGGAAAAATGCATTTTCATTTCAAAATTAAACAACGAATAAAAAATAGTAATTTCAAGATGGTAAAAGATACTGAGTTAGGGTATTCAACATGCTGCTCCATGAAGTGTTCTGGGACATGGGAATGAAAGGCTTAATGTTGCTTTAGACTAGAAGTATGGCTCCACTTAAATCTGGCCTTGTGCAGGCCTAACCAATCTAGCCCATGTAGGTGACTGAATTAACCAGAGAGAGTCTTTTACTGCGAGACCTGCAGGAAGACCACACAACTATAAGCTGAGAAAATAGTGCAGMTATTGCTTGTGTAGGTTAAAAAATATGATAAAGCTTTTTGTTCAGTTAAGATCTGTTGTTAGAATATTAATGCTAATGGCTGTTTAGCAGATTTAACAACACAATCAAATTAGTCTTTAATTGGAAAATATGGGGGAGTGGGAATTATATCTTATCTTTCTTAAATGTCCACCTATAGAACAGAGTTAAATATATTTGTGACTCTCATATGAAAGCTTAAAAATAAAAGCTAGAGAAGATCCCATGGCATATCAAGCAGAGAAAYTTGATTATTCCACTAGAATTTTCCCTTGTCACACTGTTCTGTACCATCCAGTATACTACAGGATAGATTTATTCTAGTCTAGAAAGGGCTCTATTTCAGGGAGCTAGGTGATACAGACAGAGATGAGCATTATACCTAATTATATTCTGCAACAAGTGAATTTTGCAAATAAACTAAATCAGACCAGAACTTCATCTAGTCCAAGATCCCATCTCCAACAGCAGACAAAACCAGATGCTTCTAAAGAAATTCAAAGAAATTTGAAGTATTCTTAATAATCTGACTACGCACAAAGCCTTCTGTTAACTGCAGCAAGTCTTCATATCGTCCAGAACAGATACAGATCAGTGTTGGTTTTGTTTTCTGAAACAGTTCTAAAATCTTCTTCAGACAAGAACCCCATGAAGGTTCACTGGAAATTYCAAATCTGTCACTTATACTAGATGGAAAAGGTTGTGGGTAATTAGATATGTATCATCATTCACAGTCCAAGTTCTCAAACTCATCAGCTGAACTGTCAAGAACCTGTATGCTCATACTTCCAGTCCCTTTGCAACTCTATTGTAAAAAAAAAAAAATGTAAGCTCAGATATTTGCATTAGTCCAACTCCATAACCACTTGTGTGCAAAGGCTCCTACTACTATGTGTTCCTAAACTGAAGACCTTTTGCAGGTTCTCAGCTGATCTCTAAAAGTACAACAACAAAGACTGCACTGACCTACAGCAACTGACATGCTGACCTGCCACTGAGAGAGAAGTGTAGTGGAAGAACAAGCCTCTCCTGTTATCTCTGTCAGGCCAGAGAACTAGATAAAAGGCTTTGATCTAAATAGCTTTTTGGTCAGCTGCATCATCAGTCTGGAAAGAGYTTTCCTGGGAGGAAAGAAGCTGCTTCCACTGGGCAGAGAGCAAATGCATCCTCCTCTTCCCTCGGTTTCACTCAACTACTGGCTGAGCCTTCTAGGGTGCAATTGCAGGTTGTTTTTCCACCTTTCTGCCACCTACCTTTGGCACTGTGGAGGTTACTGGCTGTTTCTTGCTCGACTTCTTGGATAGATGCAGATTGCTGTGGTTGCTGCTGTCTGGAATTGGCTATTTCCTGCCTGAAAGAAGCCAAGGCCAGGCCGAACCCACTGAYGCCTCCTAAAGAAAACAACCCAGTGAAAGGAAAGAGGAGGAGCCTCCCCGGGCTTCAGGCTGAGAGAAGGGTGCAAGAGAGTATTTCACAGGCCCTTGCCCTCCCTCACTTTCTAATTCTTCTCTTGTAAAGCAGTCAGCCCTGCCTTTCTAGAGCCTAGCTAGCCCAAATTAATCCTGGAATGGCAGTTGTGTCAGTGCTTCGCCCAATCAGGAGCTGAACATTAAACTAGATCCTCTGTGCAAGCCAGCCAGAGCTCTGTTTCTTAACCCTTCTCTCTCCTCCTTTCCAGTGATAGTTTGGGTTTTCATTCTCAAAACAAGAGGCATAACTTAACTGCCTGTCCTGACCACAAAGCCTGTTCAAAGAAAATGATTTTCTCCATGGAAGGGAAAGGTAACCACCAGCACCAACACAAGTTTTTTGTTTCCTGGAGCTCTTCACCTGTCATCCTCATCATAGATCAGGCTGGCAGGGAGAAGAAAGTATTTTCTGTTTCCAGAGTCAACTCTAGTTCAGCTGGAAGTGCTGGTGACTAAAGGGGAAAAAAAGCCCTGCCCAAGGACAGCACAGGGGTCACAAGATTAATTGGCTTGTAGGAAACAATATTGAACAAGCCATGTCTGTCAGGGAATTTGTTCTCCCTGCTCACTTCCATTGTACCATTTTTCCATTTCCATGGCTGTAGACTACACCAGAAGACCACCCAATAAATCTGTATTGAAGATCACCAATCTAGAAAACTGTGCAAATATCAGACCTGGAGGAAGGTCTGATGTAAAAAGGAACCCTCTGTTCCTGTTTTTTTTAAACTGTGAGAATCATTCGTCTTGGGAAGAAGGAACAGAAGTATCTACTTCCACCCCATTTTCACAGCTATAATACATGCAAAGTATTAACAATGAATGACAGGATTAGTGCTGTGTTGACATGAAGACACGTTTCTATTATCAATAACTTGTTTAGATGTTCTCTAGATATAGGAACCATCRTACTCTGAAATGATCAGCAGAAAGGAGAAAATGCCTGCACATGAGCAGAAAAAGCATGATTTCTAGAACCAGAAAGCAACAGGACTACTACAGCTTGGAAATGAAGGTTGCCAACTGACAGATACAGTGACAAAAGTAGCATGGATCTTGCAAAGTAAGCATAAATAGAGCTCTGCATGGAAAGAGCAAAAGAGGGAAAGTCAAGAATACTGCAGTTCTTGATTAAGGTGCATTGACACCACCTATCTTTCAGCAAGAACTGGTCAAACAACCCTTGCTGTGCCCTAAGAATGAACAATCTGTAACATTTAGCAGGATGAATACGCATCCGTATTCACTCCCTCTTTTTGAGAAAGGCCTGGTGTAGGTAGGAGGAGCCTTTAGTGCTGTTTTTACTGATGGAAGAGGACAGTATAACACAGATTGATGTGAATTACCAGAGGATGCATGTTTCTCAGGAGACTTCATTTGGTTGCAGAATTTTTCTTGTTAAAATAAATCTTTCAGCTGCAATGAATCCCGTAAGCAGGTCTGAAATAATCTAACTTGCAGCAAGAGTTGTGAATTAAAAGGACAAAACTGAAACCCAATTGCAATGACAGGGTTGTCAAGTGAAGTATGTCATTATTCTAGTGATGCAACAGCAGTGGCATCTCTTACAGACCCAATGCTACAATGTTTTTTTCTGTGTTCTCCAGCTATAAATGCTAACCTCCAATATTCCTTTTCTGAAGAGCATATTCAGAATGACAAGTTGAGAGTCTGGCCAGATGGTTTTCTGCTTTTTTTCCCCCCTCCACCTCTGGAAACTTCAGTGATTACCAACCTGCCATGCAGTGACTAAACTAGCAGCTGAGGCAAATACACATGCCCAATGTAAAAGACTGCAGCTTTCTGATGCCCTTTACATTAGGTATACGCAAAACAGTATCATGGCAACAGTTAGCAATTTCAATTAGTARTACCCCAGGGATGACCTGTTTCTGGCAAAGACAAAGGTGACATCYGAAAAAACACCATACAGTTGTAGTCACTACAGTGGCCTCAGTTACACTATACCCAAGCACTCCTGGAGCAGAACAAGAAGGTTGTCCAGGAACAAGTGGTATTTGGGGGACGTCCTTTGCAGGTAATCTCTCAATTTCTTCCTGCCCAAGATGTCCAGATGGAAAGCTGCACTCCCCTATGTGCCAAAAGTGTTTAAGCATAAATTTATAGATGTGATGTGTGCATATACAGTAATAATAAAACAGTCCAAGGATTTAAGATATTTAGCTAGATGGAATCTTAAGGCATTCTTAATCTTTTGCTTAATGCACTGGGCTTTGCAGTTTGCCTAGCAAAGACCTAGATATGCAAAAAGCAGGAATTGTATTGTAGCATTCAAGCAGATGGCTCTCTTACTGAATCAAYGGATGTGTGCACATATGTGTGTGTGTGTGCATGTGCTCTTCCAATACTTCTGTCCTTGTAAGAGCTCAAAGGGTCCTGTCTGCATCTTTTGTCATAAAGCATCTCTACAGCTCAAAGAATCCTGTCTGCATCTTTTGCCATAAAACATCTTTGAATTACACTATATTTAAACATCCCTTTTTGTTGGAAAGCAGTCAGCCTCAGATTCTTGGGATTCATCTCAAAACCATTAATAGAAACCAATTTAGAAAAACAGAAAAATTGCCCAGGAAACCAAAAGATATATTTTTTTTCCCCAGACTGAAGCCTGAAGATTATTTTTCCAAGATAAAATAGGACTTTGGTGATTTTTTCCACAACAAATTCCAGAAGACTGGGTTCAGTGTGGAAGAAAAGCCAAATAGATTTGTGTGCCTGAAAGATCGTAAGAGGCAGATACTCATCAGGTATAAAGTAGGTCCATGTCAGTTTGTATAGGCTTACTCTAGTCAAAGATCTTTCTCATAAAATCTTGTGTTCTACAAAACATTTCCAGATCTACCCAACCATTAAATCCTATCTCTCAGGAACTTTAGGTAATGCTGAAATTTATTTACCCCTTTCATTAAAACAGAAGAAAACGCTTCTGTTCCTCTTCTCTTTTTCTTCCCTTCCTCCTTCCTTTCCTCTTTTTCTTCACCACAGGAGGCTGAAGCTGGCTTGGTATTTTATTTCTGTTTATCCTACATAGCTCTGCTTCATAAAGTGTTCTTTTCTGGTGCTGGACAGATTTGCCTATTGATACAATGGTTCATGCAATTCATAGCCTGTAAAAATCACTGTCAAAAAGTTGTAAATAATGAATCTTCTTAAAAGAAACACAATTCTTTTGCATCAGCATCAAATTTCACACTGTTCCAAAGCAAGCATCTAAATTAGAAGCAATTAGGATAAGTTTTAAGTTACCTGAACTCCAGTAGATTAATRCATTCTTTTACTGAGTTTTTTTTATGGTATTTTATTAAAGCACAACCTCCCTGATCTTAGCAGGCAAAGCCTTTGTCTAAAGTACCTGATCAAGAGGGGACTAGAGTACTGGCCTCTATCTCTTAATTTCTTTTGAATTGATTTTAGTTCATAAATCATAATCAAGGTTTGAATCCACAGTCTCCTGCACCACAGTGGTGCCTCCTGTTCAAGCTAATGGAGTAGCTCTATTACATAACCATAATATGAGCTGTGATCTTATAACTACGCTAGCCACTGAAGAAGAATTCCACACATGCAGCCAGCATTTTCTCAGACATCAAGTAGCACAGTTGTTATTAAATTTCATGTCTACAGGCATCAACCATTTTCAGGATTCCCTTGTGACAGAGAAGGTACATGCAGAATCAAAGTCCTTCACCCTAAAGAACACATAGACCAAACAAATTAGAAATGGGAAAAAACAAACAAGCAAGCAAGCAAACCAGAAACGGAAATCAAGACACGAAGAAACACCTCACTAACGTCCTCAAAGCACATGTAAATTATAGTTTTCTCTTAAGTTAGATAACTTTTTTGGCATATGCCAAAACATGCGAAAAGGGAAACCTGGGAACTCAGTTCTCTACAAAAATAATTTCCTTACAGGCCAGTATAAAAAGAGCTGATTTTAAAGTAACTTGTCTTGATTGTTTTTATTAAAATGGCTTTAAATAAGCAACCTAAAAGCAGATTGTACGGGTTTTTTTCCTGCTTCCTTATTCATCTTTGCATATTATTGGTAGCATCATGCCAGCGTTCAGTTGCTCCAGAGGGGCAAGCTCTACACACGTAGCACAGGCAGCTCCTGCTAGGAAAATTTTGTAGTCAGACAGACAGGAGCAGGAGGGAGACATACAGCACAAAAGGAAATGACTCACTGAAGAACACACAGCAGATCAGTGGCAGAATCAGGAATACAATTCAGACCAGCTGCCTTTCAGCCTAATAGCATATTACTCCCTAGACTGCTGCCTCTGTCCTCTCAGGCGGCCTAGAAAATCCTGGCCAGTGTGAGGACTCATGCATACAGGACTGCCAACATTGCCAAGGAAGCAAACTGAAGGGCAAAGTTAAACAAAAATCTCTTTTTCCAGAGTCTTTCAACTCTGGAAAGCTTCAACGATACACAGAACTCTGGGARACAAAATGCATTCAGTCAGAATCATGATTTTTAACTTCAAAGTAGCTGTCGCATCCATCATGCCCCTCAGATTTTTCTAGAAMCTTGATTCCCTAGGAATAGCAACAGTCATTACTACATCCTGCTTCTTTTCAGGAGGTAATAGCAAAAAGAAAATGTTTTGTTTTGTTTATTATGAAGTACTTTATCTTCCAACATTATGAGAGCAAGCCAGTGGTGCCTTCAACACACAGAATTAAAAAAAGCAGGTATTAGGCTCAGAATCACAACATGCACCATCAAGTTACTCAGAAGATGGAAAAACAGCAAAACCTGAAYTGGAGTTACCATCAGTCATGACTTCAGAAGTTGGTTCTGTGCATGTATACATTAATCTTCCTCTAATGTTCACAGCAGCAGCCAGCAATTGTGCATTGCTGGAAAGTAGGCAGATTTTTTCAGAGCTTGTAAAAAGCCATTGCTTGCATCTGAGTGCCTCCAAATCTTATAGATCTGTGCAGACTAATGAGACATCCCAAAATTAACTTCTGAATATCAAGTGCCTGAGACAGAAGGGTATGCAGTCTATGACATAGGACTGACTCACTCCCATGAGAGCAGTGGTTCTGTGGAGTCTTGGCTTTTTCAAACCTACACTGAATCCACTAGCACCCCCCACACACCCATGGATAGATACCTAGTCCTGGTCCAATTCAGCAGATGGGARACAGCACTAAGAATGAGGAGGAAATGACAGGGGGATCAAGTCACCTCTGTGAACATTTACTCAGCCAATGTGTTTGTCTTAAGAAATATGAAAGAAGGCAACAGCTCAGAACTGTGACACTCCACCTTGTTGTTACTCATTTCTGTGGGTAACTGATCTGGATAAAGCTCCTGAAGTTTCTCAAGTTCCAAAAAAGAAAGAAAACAGGACAGTGCTTCAGGACTGAAGAGAAAAGAGAAGCCAAATAAGCAAGCCTGGCTTTCCAGCTTTCAGTTAAGCAACACTCTGGGTGTTAGGAAATGACTTCCATCTTGCACAACTTTTTTCATTCCGGTTCTCAAGGGAGTTTACATAGAAGCTGTTAATCCTCACAGTGAAGGCAGGACCTGAGGAAAAGATGGAACACAACTGGCCCAAGTGACATTTAAGAACAGTGTTCAGTAATCCTGTACACCTGTGCAGGACTCTTCAATTACATACCCCTAGAACCTGCCTAGTAGACTGACCACACCATAGTCCCAACTGACCATGAACACAGCACAATCAGAACCATGCTCCTCTAATTCTCACTACAGGCAGAATAACCTACTAGTGGAGTCTCTGGCTGCAGGGCTAGAATTTCATATAGGACACTGATCAACACAAGTCTAGCATGGAGAAATCGAGGCTGACAGTTTTATGCCAAGAAATTCCCAGCACAGAAGTTACAGTATTGTCAGGACCTGATTGCAAGATACAGCACTAAAAAGCCCTGTGGTTTTGCTCTCCTTTCACTGAACCAAGGAGCACATTCAGTGCTGAATCAAAGTACTCTGAAGCCAGGACAAACATTCACAATTACATAAACAGGCTTTGACTCTGTAATCATTATTGCCCTCTCTAACTCCCTATTTTTGTTTGTCTATCTCACAACAGTCACCTGCTAAATTTCCATGGTGGAAAAAAATTAAAAGCAGTGATGACTAATAGCATTTATTTAGTGCTAGTGCAGTGTGCTAAACAGAGCATTTCCCAATAAAGGAGTTCTCCAGCAACCACCCACATAGGCAGCAGCACTAGGTCACGTTTCTTCAACATGGAAAAGACCTAAGCCACAAGCACACAGCACTGTGTTTCTATGAAGAACCAGAAGCCCTGGAAGTACTCATGGAGGGGGCACATTTAACTGAGAGATGCCACTTTTAGTCCACTTTCTGACCAACAGCTTTGTGCCTCAAACCACATCTTTAGGTCTCTAGGGACAACATCTCTACATGGGAACAGTGTTCTGGTACAAAGAGCTTTTGAAGGGGGATTCCATTCCCCACAGTAATTGTAGTTCTTCTGTTGTGCCTGCCTAAAATAATTAACTAGTGGCATTCCAGGCACATCTTATTTTAAGATCAGAAATGACTAAGAAAAAGTGGAAATAATAGCTTAGCTCTGAAAATTGTGCTCAAAGGTTGCCTCCGAGAATTTTATTACTTACCTCAGGTTTTCAGGCCACTTTGTTTAAAATAAAAATACTTCAGCTGAAAGGAGTTACTTTCTACAATGCAGTATGAGCTTGCTGCCTAATTCAGGCACACAAACATAGYGCTTGGCCAACTTTTAAAACCCTGCACTGCAAGAATTGTGTATTTGCTTTAGATTCAAGCCTTTAGAGGACCCAGACATCCTTAACTTCATTGAAGAAAACAGAGCACTGCTGGTTTTGCCTCCTCTAGAAATCAGACACTCTGAGTATATTTTTGCCAATAAACCTACCTGCTTGACCCACTATCACTCCTTCTATTGAGAGATCTGAGTATTGTAGTACACTACTCAATTTAACTTTTTAGCATCATTTTTTTGGAGAAACAAGAGAAGACTGTTCCTTTGGTACTTCCTGGCTCCATTCTTGGCTCATATTGGTATTTGAATAAAGGAGGTATATACATGAGTGTCTCAGTTATTGTGCACGGCAGTTAAAAAAAAATAGAAGCATTTGTCTGAAGCACACTAAGCTGATGTCATTTGTTACCACTTTGTAGAGAAACTGAAGGAATATTTCCATATTACGTTCACCCAGAAATGGCAAAGCACTGTTCAAAGTGATCACGTTCACCCATGACAAAAATTTAGCCATTCTGGAGTGGAACACTGCAGTGCTTCACCGAATAAAATCCACTATATAATAGTTAAGGACAGAGAAAAGAAAGATACCCACCTGGAGACCACCTCCCCACYAACCTAAAGATATTGTGACATTGTCAATTACTCTCAAAGATTCAAGCACATAATTCTGCCCTTCAGTAGGAGTCAAAGCTTCCATCATTGCAAAACTTGCCATCTTAATCAGGACAGAATTGGTAGTTGTGAGGAAAAATGCACTTACACTTTTAAGAACATTGCTACAGGTCTCTGAAAACTAGATGCAAAAGGGAAAAGGCTTCTCTCATCAAACATACTACACCTCTTCAGTGCAGTTTATAGGCTCCAGAGACACTGACAGGATCGAGCCAAACATAAGTATATCTGAGCTGACTTTAGCCTACTCTGGGCAGGAACGCACAGTGAACAAACTGGCTCTCCTTTTGCTTGTTTTACACTCTTTGCAGTATCTTTAGAATGAAATGGGACAATTTCCCTTGGCTCAGTGGGACAGATCCCATTCCTCTCTCCAAACATAAACCTGAAACCTGAATGCTCATCTTGGATTAACTGCTAGGCAGGCACACAGGAGAAAGCTTTGCTAGGAGCAAATTGTACCAGTCCAACTTAAAGCAGACATGCTTTGTACTGCTCTTTCCCAGTCCAGCTCCTCACAGTTGTGCATAACTGTACAAACTTACAGAGCTCTGCAGAGCCATGAAACCTGTCATTCCTTCCTGTGTATGACTGGGTAACAGATAGCATCTCAAGAAGGGAAGAGGGAAGGAAAAAGTAAAGCTCATTTAAAGCTTCTACTCTGAGATGAAGAGAGCTACAATACTGAACGAAGCAATATATATTCACCCATCAATATAGCATAAAGATGTTCAAGTTATTTTAGCCTATCTCCCAGAAGCAGTTGTCTATGCACTGAAAACTACATATGTATATTTTTATTTGCTCTCCTTTCCAATCCCCAGTCCTATTTCACAATCAGAAATCACTCAAGCAGGAAGTGATGCACCCAAGGCAGGGATATTAAGACTGTAATTTTCTGCTTGCTTTCTTTTCACAGTTTCAAGTCTCTTCACAAATTCCTCAGGAGGGAAAGCTTTTCCTATCTTTCTGAGGGATAGGACTCTCTTCCCTTCCCCAAGGAATGGACAGTATTATCAGAAAGCAGGATGCATTTAACTCTGTCCTACCTTCTGATGGCCCACAGCAGAATGTCTTACAGATAGCAGGATGCCGATAATAAAACAGGTCATTATCTTACATCACAGAAAGACAGTAAAATTAGACATTGAGTGTTCTCTGGAGGATACCCTGTCAGACCTCTGTAAGGAAAGCAATGGAAAAGATCATCTGCAGAAACATCTTCTGGACAATAACTGAAACAGTATGAATGACCTAGGAAGCCAAATCAAGGCCCACAAAGCCTGGGGGAAGATGCTTGTGACCAATCACAGATTCTGCCTTCAGGATGTATTTGACGATTTTGCTGCTGAACAGACTCCAGATGGCTGTCCCATAATGAACTGGCTCCCTCAGTGCTCAGCRCAGTGAAAACCTTTTGTCAGTAGAGAAAAGAGCTCTGACTCAATAGCACCCAGGGAATGGAGCTGGTGAGTAACACAGTACTGTTTATACAGTTGCATTGCTGACCATAACAGTTCTAGCCCCTTTTACTGTTATTCCTTTGGCATGTTCATCCACAACTGCTTATTCTTCAAATTTAACTAATTCCTCACTAGCTGGTGATACAGCTCAACCAGAAGCATCCTGCCATGAATTGCTAATTACCTTAAAATAAACCTTAGGAATGCCAAGTTATTACTTTTCACCTTATGTGCTGACTCCTTGTTCAGGACTCAGCACACTTGGCTTAAAATCAATTTGTGAGCAGTTACAGGACTCAGAAATGCTTGCTGCTCCTGAGAAATATCCAGACTGCTAAGTCCTCTCCAGACCAAGACATACCAAAGGCAGTGACACTCCAGCACAAGACCTGCCTGAGCTGCAAAAAGACCTGTTTATTGAACAAGTGAAAAAAAAAAGTCTTAGTTATTTTTTCCCATTTTCTAATATTTCATTTCTACTTAAATTTTAGACCAATTTCCTAAAGAAACAAGGTACATGCAATTATAGTCATCCATCCATCCAAACTCCTCCTTCCTCCCTTCTTCCTGTCCTTTTGAAACACAATAGTCAATTTTGGCTACATTTCAGAGAAGGGGACATGTCTCAATTTTACAGTTCTTACAAGTTCTGTGAGAATAAGAGCAAAGAGGAAAGAGGCATTAGTGCTCATGCTGTGGGCAAGACTACAAAATCCAGTCTAATTTCAGGGTATTGACACAAGATAGACGTATCAGATGGTCTTAAGCTCTCTGATTCACAGTACTCCTTGTTTCAGTTTTCTTCCCTTATCTTAAGGGGAAAGGCAAGAAAGAAAGAAGGCCTCCATAAGAGAGCCAGCACACTTTTGCCTAAAGCTAACTTAGAAGTCTACATGAGCTGCAGTCATTGAAACTTTTTTCAATGGAAAGAGCAGAATCCCTTCTTCAAAACCGTTTCAATCCTGCAAATGCAAAACTCCAGGTTAAGTACTAAGTGCTGGTATTTTTGGAGAATGTTTGACCACACTCAGCCTAAGCAAATTCAAACAAGGTTATTTTAAAATTTGAACAGAAATGCCAACAGCAGAACAGCATGAGTGGCCAAATAAAATAAAGATGTAATGTTACTAAACTATAGGCGATGCTTGCAAGATCAGTAAGATCACTCTGGCAAGATTTTCAGTTATAAACAAGTATGGTTTATTAAGTTTGCAAGACATGGATTGAGGTTCACACCTGCAAAAGCAGAGTCGACTTCATATTTAGAAAAGGACCAGCTCAGAGCTACTGAAGCCAATGTACATACACCTACTTAACCCAGTATCTTTTTGACACTGTTATTAACATGAGGGTGTCTCCATTAGCTCACCAATGTAAAGGTACACACTGTTTCTGCTCAGAAATTATTGTGCAATGTTGCTTCTGGRTTTTTAATAATTACTATAAAAAGCCAGCTCAGTAACAGCAGGACCAATGTCTTATAGTCCCCTGAAAGGTGTGTTTTGTACATCAGGTGCTCATAAACATTCGCTGACATGGCCTTGATGGCATGTACTCTTTCATCTAAGACAGGCCTTGGTTTACTAACAGAAGAAAGGCTAGCATCATCCACAATACAGACACAATAAGAACTGCACTTCCAGTGCCAGAGCCATAGTCTGCATGGAAATTCTGAGACAGCAAAGGACAAGGCACCAGCCCTGCGCGTTACTGAAGAAGCCTAGGTTCCTAGGCACATTACCTATCAGCAGCCAATACAAAAGCATGAAGAATATCTCCCTTCACATTTGCTGCTATAGCTGTGTACAACCAGGTTTACTGGGCATCTCACAGCCTGTCCTTAGCACTTCAATACACACATCTGCTCCTATGAAATCATAGCTGAAATCACTGCCAGCAAACATAACATAGGCCTCTTTCAGTCTGGACTTTTTGAAGAAAGTCCATTAGCCTAACAAGGTTTCATTGTCTGGGTAGCACTAGCACAAACTAAGAGGTGGCAAGTTTTTTTCCAGGCCTCTCCATGCTTTAGGATTGAAGCAGCATACCCAAACTCCAACTAGCCTCAATTGAAATTAGTGTTTTCTTCAGTGTAAAATCCCCAGCCCTGTTACAACCTGGTTTGGATCAGCTTCAGATCTGGTCTCAAGGAGCTGAAGCTACCATTACAGTCTACTCCATTTCTCCTCACATGACTGCTCCCTAGACAGTCAGCAAACTGCCCTTCTGTCTGTGCCAAGGATAGTATTAATTGACAGGCTACTTGTGAGCTCAGGCTCATTGCTTCCATGGCCTCAGGGCTAATTTAACAGCTAGCAGATTATTCAACATGCTTTGGGGTAAATTCAAGATTTCCAAGGAATGGAACCCTCTTTACTGATTGCTGGACTCTCCTTTTTCCTAGGGCAGACTCAATCAGAGATGAACAGAAAATATTTGAAGTGAGTCAAAACTACAGCAGACAAATACCAAGAAGCCTATTTATGTGGAGAACTGGAACCAATGGCTGCTATACAGAGCTGAAATCTGCCACAGCTTCCAGACCACTGGAGGTTCACATACCGCTGCCTGAATAGCAGGAACTTGATTTGCCATCAAAGGTGCCCACTAGATCATCCACTAATGCTGTAAGGAGAGAAGACTGCTACAGTCAGCTGCAGTTTGTGCATGAAGAGATGAAGCCAAATTGATGGGTTGCTGAAGTTTATAAACACTATAAATCACAGAATCACTGAATTGTTGAGGTTGGAGGGAACATCTGGAAATCATCCAGTACAACTCCCTGCTCTAGTAGGGTCACCTAGAGCATGTTGCCCAGGATTATGTCCAGGAGGCTTTTGAATATCTCTAAGGATGGAGGCCTCACAGTCTCTCTGGGTAACCTGTTGCAGTATTCGTCACTCTCACAGTAAAGTTTTTCCTTATGTTCAGATGGAATTTCCTGTGTTTCAGTTTGTGCCCATTGCCTCTTGTCCTATTGCTGGGCACCACTGAAGAGTCTCCCTTCAGATACTTATACACATTTCAACCTTTCACCCATCTGAGGTTCAATCCTTGTTACCAAATGGACCAAGCCTCTTGGCTCCCTGTCCCCATCTGCACTGAAACAGTATTAAAATCTCAGTGTGGTTGCAACCTTTATAAAAACATAATTGAAATAAACTTTCTTCTCTCATCAGTATCACAGACCTCAGTTGCATTAGCCTTCTAAAAATCTCCAGTCATTGCTAACACCTCTTCAGCTGTACCACTGTGAATTACAAAGAAATTGTATAGGTACACAACATMCTAGCAGTTGCTCTGGGCTCTTCCTTTGCTTTGCTGAGCAAACCTACTGTGGATTGTGCTTGATAACATAACACTTGAAAGAAAAAAAAAAAAGCTGCAGCAAGCAGTCTGATTTTTGCAAGTTCTGATTGTCTCATTTCCTGTATGCAAACATGCCCCATTTCTCAGCTATTGAAATAAGWGGAATTTCAGTGCATTCAGAAAGACTGTGCTGAGTTTGGCTAGATGCAAATCCCACCACACATCGTTTGTAAATTATATTGAATTCATCTGTGTGGAAGGAGGAGTTGCTATTTTGTGGCAAGAAGCCCCTTAAAAACTGCAGAGGACCAACACGTTTTCTAGAGCAGAATCCTAAAAAAATGTACCCAGTTAGTGAGAGCCATCATTACCCAGGTCAACTAAACTCTATAGAGTTTTGCTAACATCTCCTATTCATTAGCACTGCAAAGAGATGGTACTTCTGCCACAGATTTAATCCTGTATCAGATGTCTGATATCATCAAGTTGTTGCATTTTGACCTTTCAGAAAGGGAGAAAGCCTGTTTATAATACAATGCTTTGGTTAGGAGGAACAAAGTTCAGAACTTTCATCCCTTCTGATGTCAGCTGACTTCCTATTTTATAGCCTATCTCATTTCAGCACAAACCCAATCATTGTGATAGAACTAGCAAACTGGATGTTCTGCTCAGCTAACTAAGCTTGCTGTCCGCATATAAGTACGCGCAATCCGAGAACTAGGGATGTAAGCATGAGTGTAATTGGTTTCACATTCCAGTTTTGAGGGATCTTTCTGGAACCATGGTTTTCAGGCATAGTTTCAAATATAAATCACTATCTTCACTGGGTATCTCCAGTCTCTGTAATACAGAGCATGAATTCCTCTATCAGCCTCCTGCTGACTTTCAACCATTTCCTCTCAGAACAGCAGAATAATAGGGAGATGGAGAAATCTTCCAGCCTTAAATATTTTCAGAATGATAAAAAAGAAACCTTTCCTGTTTACAGTGCTTTTTTTTGCTATCACATCTACACATGCACATACATGCTTCATATATTAAATGTGCAGGTAGACTGATACATGTATATTTTTGGGAGAAACAGCAACTCATAACAAAGCTTTGTGAATAGAATATTATGCATTAGTGCTTCCCCTACAGACAAACAGATCCAGTTTTCTTCTATCTCATTTTCCCTAATTAGTAAAATGAGAAAAAAAGAAAGTAACAAGGACTAGAAAATTGCATCCTGTGGTAAAGAGTCAAAGCAAGTTTATATAACCCTATATACTACCTGATTAGTGCCACATAGGATAAAGAGTCTTCGCAGTATCTACCACAGAAAGACAGATAGACATGCTTTGAGATATTTCAGCAAAAAGGAATACAACATTTAGATAACTAAGACTGGTCACAGGAATTAAATTTTATAGTAATTTCCTAGGGTTGGTTTACAAACCCCCTTTGTAAATTACACTGTACTTCCAGACTTCCATAGATGGTTGTGTAATTACATCTAATAGATATAAAAGTAATGACTACACTTGGCAGATYACCATTTAGAGGGCTAGATTACTATTTAGAGAGCATATCATTTAATAAAATTRCTTATATAGCAGAGATTTGCAATTCACCAGAGATACCCTAATATAACAAAAAGGTTGTTAGGTAACAAGAGTTCATTTGCAGTGGAACATGAGAAATAAAGAAGATGCAAGTGATGTTATTAAGCAAAACAAAAAGAAAATAAAGGAGGAGTAAACCTCAAAATTGGAATCAACTGCAGCTATCCAAGCTCATTTTTGCTATRCTAAAAATTTGAATGATAGACCAGTACTTCTCAGATTAAAAGAAAAAAAAAAAGAAACCAAGACTTTGACATTTTCTGGTTAGCAAGAACRTATAATAATGCAGAGGTGTATCACCATTAAATAAAGTTGGGCATGCTACCACTGTCTTCTGTAAAATCTTCTGCTCAGTGTAATTATTAAGCATCTCAACACTTCAGCAGCCAGAAATGTTCTTGAAATGTGCAAACTGATTAGTATTTTTCCCTAGACAAACAGATGTTAAGCTTGGACTAGTAGTAAAAGGAGCAGTAGGAATGAGAGTGTAAAACAATGCTGGGATAAAGGCTCTTAGGAACAAATGTCATCAGGGCAAGAAGACAGGGACCTTACTCCAAAGGTGCTATCTGTATCARGCCTCAGTCTTTCATCTATGCATCCTCGTGCAGAAAAGTGTACTGACAGATTAGAAACACCTAGATGTACTCTGCATATTTAACACAGCCTGTCAGCCAGAATCAACACTTCATTTTCTCTTGTTTGGTAAGTTTTTAAGGCACAGGGCTGGAGATCATCTTCCTTATTCAAATCCTGAGAACAGACAGCAAGAGAGTGTCCTATTGGACTTGGTTAAAAGCAACTGCACCTTTGGAAAGCATGAAGAGGAAAAACAGCTTTTTAATTATCTGATCAAAATTATCTACTATTAATATATAGTCTGAAAAAAAGAAACTATGAAAAATGTGCTAGTGACATGTTTTCTACAGGACTCCAACATAGTTCTCATGCTGCCAACAGTTCTCTGGCTTGATTAAWTGATTTTTAAAGCAGGGTATACATTTTCTTTAGAATAGCTGCAGAAAAATCCAAAGAGCTTCTGCAGCTATTATTAAGGAGTTTCAGAGGCTGTGACTTTACTACCATCTACCGACAGAGCAGTAGATGTCTTCCGGCTGCACAGATGCCTACAGAACAATGGACTAAACTACCRTGCTCATCATCCAGAAATGCTTGTTTTATATAGACTTCTGCTAGCTACATCAGAGAATAATACCCAGAACCTCAGAAAATTTCACTATATTATATGCTAGGAGTCACCTGTCCTTCCTGCAGCTAGATGAAACTGTAGTTTGTAGCAGCGAGTTCCTCAGCTTGCTTTCCTTTCTTTTCTTCCTTTTCGGTTTAGTCAAGCATTCTGCTCCTAGTAGATAAAAGGAACATACTTTCAGCYTAACTCCCCTATAGGCTGCAGAATGAACCTAAATTTTTTTCCCCTCTTTCCTTTTAGACATCAGTCTACCCCACACCTATCTACTGAGATACAAACAGGAACTAAAGCACACACAAGAAAGTAACTGCCTCAAATACAAAATCAAAGCAGAACCAAAAACACAGTCCAGATATCAAGTCCACTGTCAGGGTTTAAAATAAATATCCATWTTTTTCACTGCTTTCATTATTCTCTTCCATCATGGAAAAACAACTGATTACAAGAGGCAAGAAAAGCAGTTTTTGCTGTTAGTGAATAGCAAGCTCTTAAACAGATGTTCTCAGTGCGAACAGAACAGGAAAAAAAATAGATTTGCCTTTTAAGGCTGCTCATACAATGCCTCACCCTCACACTAAGGCTTCAAGCAAGTGAAAATGAAAGCTCTTCTGCAGAAATATTTAATGCAATCCTGATCCAACGCCTATTTCACTGTAACTGTTATTAAGTAGCAGGCCTTCTATAGTAAGGCTATAAAAGAATGTTGTCATTTTAAACATAACCTTTCAAATTGCTGGTGTTTTATAYAGTTACACTAACCATCAAAAGAGTTCTTTCACTTTGTATTTCATCTCCCACAGCTGGTTGTTTTTAATCATACACTGTTCAGTCTAATCTTAAATAGAAACTTCGTAAGTTCAGCTACAGTCTAAGAGAGATCTTTGCTCAAAAGCACATTGGTAACAGCAGCACCAAGTCACTGCACAGAGCAGCACCAAGTCACTGCAAAGTGGCTCAAAACATTTTTTTGAGGAGGAAAAGCACATCCACACCAGGTTTGCCCTCAGAAAATTGCTTACCAAGATGTAAAGTAACCTCCTGCTAATATCATCAAGTTCAGAAAAAGGTTTAATTAAAAATATTTAAGTAAGCAGATTTCTTTTAAGTTATAGATCAAACTTTATTACAAGCATTTTTATCTCTTTGAACTTTTCAAAAATATCTTGGGTGTTTGCCATCCCGACGGAGGATTTTTCAAACCAGCTCTTTTCCAGATGCGCTCCAAATCTTTCTCAAACTTTATCTGAAAAAGGAAAAAAAGAAAAAGGTAATACAGCTTAGAAGCAATACTCARTCAGTCAGTCATTCCCAAAGTAGCCCAAGGAGAAGCCAAGTAAAATCTGTATGAAGGAAACAGATGTTTTTATCTGGGCAGCTTATTCTATTCGTCAAAATACAGTTAGCCTTATTGCAAAAAATACAGAAATCATAGAATGTTAAGGTTGGAAGGGACCTCTGGAGATCATCTAGTCCAACCCTCAGCATAGCCCCGTACAGGGATTAAACCCACGACCTTGGCATTAGCAGCACCATGCTCTAACCAACTGAGATAAACCTGCCCCTCAATATCTGAAACACAAGAAGCTTGAGAGTATTGGTTAAGAATCTTGTATTAGGAAAATTGAAAACACAGATGATAAAACCGTAAGAAAACCAAGAGGATTCATCACTGTAATGTGTTCAAGCCTGCTTCCCACAAATTTGAAGATGTGGAAGTACATTTAGCTTCTAAATGTAGTACTCGAGCATTTAGAGATGTCTAAGTATAGGGAAAAATTAACAGGAAATAAAAAACTATAGCATGGCAGACCTAACAGACTATTGAAAGGCAATGCTGAATAGTCAATAAAAACATCTGTAATGATCTGAAAGAAGGCCTATGTCTTCCTCTACCCCCTCTATTAAGAGAGGTAAAAGGTTTCTAGATGGAAGAAAATAGGATATTCTCTCTGAAGTGGCTCTGTGGAACCACTTGATGCTGATAAGACAGGCAAGAAATTAAGACTAAAACAGCCTCCCAGATATACTGGAAGCTGATGAATTAATGATTTATACGTACACACATGAACGATTCTTTTCTATTAGCCACTTATCTTTACAAGTTACTGTTATACAAGAAAAATCATGCACAGCCACTATCACATCTATCTGTTTACAATCACAGAAATATTCTAAATTATGATTTCTRAAGATATCCAGGTTAAACTAATTAGAAACACGGAACAAAAAAAAAAAAAGTACTAGTAAATACTGGATTCATCAAGGCTCTCAGAGATGCTGCTGTTTTCCCCTAAATCAACTCTATCCAAAATTTTCCTTCCATACCTAAAAGAAACAGAGGCCAGTTTGTGAAGCAGACGCATTTACGTTGTTCTCTTTAATCCAAGCTTACCTGACGTTTCTTCTTACGACCTTCCTTTATTCTCCTCCGTATGAACTTTCTTCGCTTTAGCAACTTTTTGAACTTATGCCGGTTCATTTTCCTCCTGCGGATCTTCAAAACATTCTTACATTCAAGCCTATTGCCAAGTGTTCCTTCCCCTTCCTCCACCTCAGCTCCCACATCAGATGTCGGACAGTCATATTGCTGGATAGGTTCATAGTCTACTTTTTCGTGAACATTGATGACTTCTGCTTTAGGAAGCAAGTATCTAACTGTTAGCCAGCTTTCTAAAGGGCTGATGGACAGTTTTCTGGGGACCAGCATCTCTTCCAGCTCAGGGTCCAGCGCATTCCATCGCTGAGGTTGGACTCCATTCTTATTAGATGGCTGAGTGCTATACTTTGCAGATGTAGAATGAGAACAAAGAATGGAAGAGACTGACCTTGGCAAAAGGTGTCCTTTGAGAAGGAAACAGTTTCACTTAATAGACAGAATTTTCAAAYGTTATCTTAACATAAGCACTGCCCTATTATAGCCAAAATAATCTAATAAAGGAAGCTGCTTACAAGTAATCATTTTTTCTCCATAAAAACAAAAAAGTATTTCTTAACTTTACTTACATTACCATAAGTTTATCTGAAAGAATTATGTTATTCAAAGTTTTACTGTATAAGCAGTGTAAGGAAAGCACAATTTGAAAAGACTACAAATWGTTCTCTGAATTAAACCTTCCTCCTAAGTTTAAAAAGTTAAAACAGAATTACACCATAACAACAGACTAGAGATTYACCAACATCCCAAGACAACTGAAAMAACAGGCAACCTGACCACTCCTGCATTGCTTGTTGGAAAAGGAACTTCTGGGAGATTAATTATCCCRGGAAAAAAAAATAGAAAAGCAGGTTGCACAGTATTTATTTACCTGCAATTCGTGAAGCCTTCACTAAATGAGAAGTCAGTTGTGATACTAACATTTCTTCCACCTTGTTTGCTCTGCCAGATTCAGTAGTGACTGTTAAAAAAAAAAAAAAAAAAAAGTACATTTATTCTATGCAGCAAACACGCTACTTTTAACATTTCAAAAAGAATCCTCTAAATTTAACTCAAAACCCCAAACAGATGGGCTGACATAGGCTCTAAATATCCTTCTTGTCTGACCAACACAGGGCTGTATTCTGCTGTAGGGGCCTGACGCACAAGCACTTAGAGCCCTGTAGCTGTTTCACAGATGATTAATACAGTTTCTGCTGTTTCGAGTTTAAAACAAGACAACTGCAGGCCATTGTCCCACTGGCACACTTCTGCCAGCCCTGTAGCAAGGCGCTGTGTCCACAGCATGAGCTGGAGCGTTCCCAAAGCCACCTCCGCTCTGTGGGACGAGCGGCACGGCCTGACAGGCGAGGGACACGACTAGAGAGAGCCGCCTAACCACGCGCGCTCTGATGGCGGCCCACCGCCCTCTCCCAGCCAGGCCAGCAGGGCCCCCGCCGCTCCCTCTGCCTCGACGCCAGCTCACACCGGAGCCGACCGGGGACCCCGGCACAACCCCGCCGCTCGCCAGGCCGCAGCACACACCCGACCTGCCCCTCAACACCCCGCCGCGCTCCGCCATTACTCACCATCCCCGCTCCGCCCATCTCGTTCCCGGAACTTCCGGCCGCCGCCACCGCGCCGAGGCTGCGCGCGGCGCCCACAACCGGCTCCCGCCGGCGTTGCCGCCGCCATTGCGGGCCGGGGCGGAGCCGTGCGGGGGGTTGCGGCAAGGACCGGCACCACCACCAAGGCCCCGCGCTGCGTCGCGGGGAAGGAGCTTCCCCCGCCCCCGATCTCCTCCGCTTCTGACAGGCTCAGCGGCGGACCGCGCGGTCCCCTTCACTCCTCAGCGGCCACCCGCGCACTTTGCCTGCCTCTTCCCAAGCTGAAAAGCGCAGGAGCTAAGGAGGGGAGGCAGTACCTGAGGGGATGCTCAGCAGAATCTCCTCTTTTCAAGCGCTTAGGCCCGGATCCGATTTTTCCCCTCTCCTGAACGGCTGGAAAGAAAAAAAGTCAAGCACCGATATTTCAGTTTTGCATGGAAACAAAAGGTCACTTAACTTTACAGCCAGCCTCCATGAGGAACAAACAGGTCTTGAAGAAACAAAACCCCTTTCATGTGCACAAACCTGCAGTGCTAGTCTCTGGAGTGCAGTAATCTATATTCTGGGTTTTCATGATTTGACTGGAGACAGTGAAAGCAAGAAGCTTTCTCCCTGCAATAAGTAAATAAATAAAATAAATCACTGAAGGCTTAGCCTTTCTTTATCATACCACCCTTAAGCAACATTCAGGAACTGAATCCAAGATACGAGATGGTCAGTTGTACCTGGTGCTAAGAATCCGATTTCTAGAGGCTCAAGCATATCACCTCTGCCAGCTGAAGGACTAGCAGCATGGTGGAAGCACACCTCAAACTTTGATGCCAACTGCATGCATTGCCAATGGGGCAGATATTACTAGTGAGTCTACAGTACCTTCAGTCTAATAAAGATTTCCCTTCACTGAGGAGTCCAAAATCATCTGTTAGAAATATTCTGTCAGTTGGCTTTAGAGATTTCTACTGATGTACTGCCAAAGCACAGCACGTGGCCTGGAGGTCCTCACAAAGAGGAAAGAGCCACCTCAAGTCCCCAAAGACAACTCTTACTCCCCAAAAGCTTATGATGCACCCAGTGGAGCCTACAGTGCTCTCAGAATCACCACTTGGCTACTGGAATGTGGCTCTGGACCAACTTTCTGCCTACTTGAGCCATGACTGCCAGAAGTCTTTCTTGGCTTCTACTGCTGAAAGCAAGAGTCAGACCAAAACTCTTCCCAGGGGCACTGCACTATTTGAAGGCTATTTCATCTCCTCGTTTAGATTTACTTTTTAGATCAACATCTTCAACTACTGGGAGTCTATGCAAAAAGCACACAAGTTGTGTTAAAATATATCTGTGTGGCTCTTCCTATTGAAGGAAATATTTAGCTTTCCCTGATAATTAATTCAAGGGCATTACTGTGAAAAAAATCACTACTGAATGCAAGGGCCAGATGTTACCCTTGAAAGGGAAAAACTTTCCTAGTGCCAGCTAAAGCAGCTTTAGAACACACACCTAAGCAGAGAAATTTCTATATAGCAACAGGTCATACATCTGCTAGTTTCCTGTACCACAAATGCAGTCACTACAAGTCACTGCTTGTACCACAAGCAGTCACTAATGGGAAATACATATGGGACAAGTGTCAGATTATATAATGTGATATAAGCAAACAATGCTAATTCAAGAGTTCATGCAGAACAGAAGGGAGGAAAAAAACCTGTAGGAATGTGTGGTTCTGGAAAGGCCACCTATGAATCATATTTCAGTCTTGCCTGGTTGTTTCTCAGCAGCTAGATTCAGAAACCTCCTGAGCAGTTACCTCAGGACACTGCTGCTTGATCCTGGAGAGACTCGACCTGTTATGCACTTCCAGAAGTGCCTTCTTCCTTCACTGTCCCCCTTGCTAGCACTGCCTGGCAGCTGCCAGGGCACATGCTCCTAGCTGGCACCTCCGTTCAGGGCTTCCCTCCATCGTTCACCCAGACAGTGAGCTCCAGCAGCCCAGCCGCCCCAAGGAGCRTGGAGTCCTGGCACATGCCACCCATAGCCATACAGAGCAGCTGCAGGCTGGTAGCATCCCTGCATAGAGAGCGCTACCAGCCCCCCAGCACCCCCCACCCCAGTTACCTTCTCAGGGTAGCAGCATGTCCAAGGATGAGGTCCAGGAAAGAGCTGGCACCCTCAAGCCCTCACACCAGCCCCAGCCCAATGCCCCAGCTGCAGCCAGTGATAAGCATTGAGCAGCAGCACAGCCGCACCTCACTGCACTATAGTACACTACTATTTTGAGTATTTTTCTGCAATGCATCAAATCCCACTGGAGCCAATGTAAGTTTCATTTCCAAAGTTTTTTCCTAGGAAAAATAAGGGGGCAGGGGGAGTATTATCCTGCTTTATTGGTGGGAAAAATGGGGGCACAGAACAGTAATGTAGCAGAGTTAGTGACAGATTCCCCTGGACAAGTAAGGTCCTCTTATTAGCAGAGCATTTTTCTGAGCAGTGGGAGGTAGATACCCAAGTTGTGAGACCACAGCTCTTTTCTCTGATGGAGCTGGAAAACATCAACTAACTCAGTAACACATGAGGATTCTCTTTCACAAGCTGGAGCTCAACTGCACCTTTTAYAGTGCAAAGTTTAACTGAGATCTAAGAAATTGGGTTTAATTACAAGACAGTTTGTGTTGGTTTCTGCAGTAACRCAGACAGCTTACCTGTTTTACCAGACAGAAGAGGTGTCCCTATAATGCCATTTCACAACTTGTGAAGAGAGCTTAGTGCATTTACAAAYCACTTGTACTTTGTTTCACAGAAAAGGAACGCTGCTACAGGAACAAAACTGGCTTGGAGCAACAGCCATACATACATTCACGCTACCAGGCTCTTTCCCAGCAAGGACGTACACCATGACAACCTTGATCACTGTGTGGTCTAACTAGCATTTTATGAAATCAGCCATTTGCAGCCACTGAAAGATAAAACCTGCCTTTAAATGTAACAGAAAAGTATGCACTGATCTGCATTCAACTCCAAAATTATGCAGGTAAAGTTAGTTCAGAAGGGCCAAGTGTAGTTTTGTTTGTTCTTGTGGCTTTCAGAAAGAATGGAAAACTTGAGCATGGCACTGGAAGATGACTAAACATATGATTTTAACATGTTTGTAACTAGCTGTAGATTCTTCAGATCTTGACATAGCTGATAGCTGGCACTCTCAAACTTCATGTTCTTCCAGAGGTGCATGTTGACTTTTAAACCACTGACAGCTACTGTAAAGCATAGAACTAGCACAGCTGACTACTGACGGGAAAGTTTAGTAGGAATGGTTATATAAAGCTACCTCCTGAAAGCTCAGCACTAACAAGATTTTAACTTGATTTCAGCCATTTACTAGGAACTGCTTTGAAAACTTTTTAAGCCCTAATTATTCCCAACTATTCCTTTTACTATCCAGTGACTGAAAAGAAATAGTATCCCCCATTTTCACAACACAGCTGTTCAGCTGCTTCAGCAAGAATACCAGAAAACACAAAGTTACATGGAAAAAAGTATAAGTGAGCTCATTTCAATGAGCTCTATTGCCTTCAGCTTTGATTTGATTTCAGTCACTGTATTCCTTCATCGGCAGGTAAGGAACCCTTTCTCGGATACTGAGTTTGACTGTCAATAGGCTTGTTTATTCCAGTGTCTTTTCACTTTCCCCGAGACACTTGACAAACCCGGAGTTGAAAACTGCTGCTTAATACCTTCTTACCTTCTCCACCACTCACAAATCTTGGGTGAATGAGAATCTCTCTCTGAAGAGTAGCCAAGGTGAAACAAGACTGCACAGCACACCTTGTATATGCAGAACTTTCAGCTGAGAAGTCAGCCTCCTATTCCTTAAAATGGTAGAGGCCTATAGGCTTCACATCAAGGTAATCCAGTGGTTGGATTCAGGAGGCTGTCTTCTTGACAGGTCTSAAAGAAATTCTGGGATCAGTTTCTGCAGGCAGGTGGCAACACACTCAACAAAAGAAGGGTTCCCTAGGTGCCTAAAGAGCCTCTTACATGGACCTTTTACAGGAACAGCATGTATTTCTGTATAGTACTATATAGTACTGAGTTGGAAAAGTAACAAAACAGAAGGTGTGTAAAACCTTGAAGTTACTAAAACCTGTCAAAACTATCCATAAACCATGGAGGCAGATTCTACTGCTCTTAGCACTCAGCCCAATAAAGCAGAAAAAAAGATACTTGCTTATAAATTCCCTCAGTTATCAAAYATTTGATAATCTTGGACTCCTTGATCAGAGCAAAACTAGACAGCATTTCCTGTTGCTATGGCCGCCGATCACCCACCAGACAGCAAAACACAGGCATGCCTGTACTGAAGTCAGAAGAGGTGCATATACTCCCAGCTAAGGAATCAGCCCCTTTTTCAACAGTTATCTTATGCCTTCTCTCACTACTTCGTAAGTAGCTTCTCCCAGACCTAACTCACAGCCAACACATTCTGCGTAGCTATCTGTATCGTAATTTTTTTTGGTAAAGACAGGTTGTTCTCTGCTAGAGCAGGATACGAGCCTATGATATAATCCTTTCATTTTGGAACGAAACCACTGTAAGGTAGAAATATACCTACTCTTTCTCCCATGCTCAATTCTTTTTCCTCTCTCCAGCATTTAACAAATTTGTTATGAAACAGATTACTGTTT
Organism: Rhea americana; assembly: GCF_003343005.1. NCBI lineage: Eukaryota > Metazoa > Chordata > Aves > Rheiformes > Rheidae > Rhea > Rhea americana. Next base: position 22,506 of record NW_028185517.1, on the reverse strand, counting down.
TATTCAGCACTGTACACATGCACAATAGTTTAAGATACAGCTACTGATTTTTATGCATAGTGCCAGTGTTTGCRTAGAAAAGTGTACACAGTAGTGTCTTGCATTCATTCTTGTCTACCCTACTTGCACTACAGAGATCACAGCAGTAGCTAGGCTAGCAGGCTTGAGATTTAACTCTGAGATTAATTCCTTTTAAGACATTTTCAGAGGAAGCTGCAGCTCTGAAACTTGCTTCCCCCATGCATATTTTTTTTTATTCTGGTGCTGCTTGCCTCGGGAGCTGGACAGCAGGTAGGGAAGCATCCAGATCAGAATGCAGTAATTAAACAGGGTAATATCAACTACCTTTTAAAACTGGAATTATCAAGAAGAGATATCAAGTTAAGGCAGGAGGCTAGTCCAGTTAAAACCAGTCACCATAACTCCATGCAGGTATCTTTTCCCCTACCCTGACTTCCCTTGTATCCGCTGCTTCTTCCAATTGCATCTCAGCTGAAAAAAGACAGCTAATCAAAAATACAATAAAGATATGCAAAATGACAACTGCTACTGAAAAAATAAATAGGAATTATTTGTTTTCTTGTCAAATCCTGGGATTGAAGCTGAAGTACAAGGAATAGATGTTATCTTTCACTGTCGTAATCAGACACCTAAAACCTTGACCACAGATAGCCTCTAATGAATCTTACTTTGCTGACAATGGACAGAAGAAGGTTAACCCAGTAGCTGGTGCTTTTATTAAAATCTACTGACATAGTTTATAGGACTTAAAACAAAAGCACCCTGTTTCATACTTTATATTGTACCAATCTACTCCTCCAGCCAGGACAGGCTCCAGCATGACATCTACCGTACTTATATTCATGATGTCACATTGATGTCATATTTTAAGCTAAAAATAAGTGTACTACACAACCTATTTGTCTCTTCATTCAAGATTAGATTTCTTCTTTCCTTATGAGGCACGATGGTATATATAGCTCACAAGAAACTACTATCAAGATTAATATAAAAATCAAATACTTTAATGAAATTAGGGAGCATGAGAGCAACAGCTCAGATATACCATCAGAACTGATACTACTGGGCTGCGTGTCTTTGTTTTAGAGAAAAAAGAAAAAAAAAAAAACATGTTCTGTTCTTTAACTAGCAAACAGATTGACACTCTGAATTAGTAGTCTGTCAAAGATCCTGAGTAAAGAATTTCAAACCACATAGAATGTATATATAGGAAATGTCTATTATGAGCTGGTGGCCTGCACACAGCATTGCACGGATAAAAAATATACTACTTTCAATACACAAGCTAAATATTTTCACATTTATCAGAACTTTCTACACAAGTCTTTTTGATAGAATTCAAGTTTTGAATTTTCTGTATATATCTTTCACTTGTATTAAACAAATGCTTATTTACATTGTGGATAAAGTGTAAAGGCTAGTAAGGCCATATTCCCATACTATACTGTAACACTGCAAAATATATATACACACATATATAACCTAATATAGGCATAATTCTAAAAAAAGTCACTTTACAATTGTACAACATAGTTGAAATCAGTATGAAAAGACAGCTTTGTTAGCACCAAGCCACTCCAATTTTTTCTTTTTTTTTTCTTTTATGAACTGTCTTGAGTCTTCTAGTTCCACAGGGAAGGACTGTTCAACACAGTACTTCAACTACTGAGCAACAGAGTTCCTGCTTGCAGAACTGCAAATCCCAAGTAATACTCCGCTGTGCTACAGTATGTAAGTAACTAAAGAGCAGGCAACTGGAGCACCTACAGAGTCAAGCTCTGCAGTATTATTAGATGACACTCCAACCGACAGCAACTAGGACAATCTGATTAAGTCTTTCACATCATCCTATCCTGTTTGTGTATTTCCTTTGGATTAGAGTACAGAATTAGCAGCAGAATGGACACTGCTGAAGCTAAAGTGGTTTATAAACCAGATTAACCCTATGCTGTAAAGCTCAGATGGAAGAATGGACTCCTCTGAATTCCAAAGGGAAAAAAAACAAACAAACAAACAAACAAAAAAAAAAAACAACACAAACTTTGTCCTGCTCATCGCCTATGCCTACTGTGGCCAGGATGGTCTCGGTCATAGCGATGACTCGTTCGCTCATAGGAGCGTGAACGCTCATGCCTGTGATTTCTGTAGTAGTGAGTTTTCTTCTTGTATTTCCCTGAATGGTCAGAACGCTCCCGGGACCGGCTCCTGGAACGCGATGAACTTCTGCTGCGGGATTTCCTTGGTTTGTGTGTTGAGTATTTGTAGTCTTTTGATTTCTTGTAACTTCTCATCTTGGAACCTTTGTAACTAGAACTGTGGTTGAACTGCCTTGGAGGAGAGTCACTGCGACTCCTAGAACGGCTATGGGACTTCGAACCACTTGAAGTAGAGTAACTTTCACTTTTCCTATAAAAAAAAGGACAAGAAAATCTACATGATTTTCTTAATATGATGAAGCAGAAGTACTCTACATTATTATTACATCCTAAAACCCTCAGGATACACACACACTTTGAATATGACCAACAGTTGCATACACAAGCACAGTTTTGTAGGTGTTATTCAATATTCTATGGAAACCAATCTTGTGTGTCCCAAACTTGATTATGACTAGTTTCTGTAGAAGTGCTGGTTTTTAGAAGCTATATCCTTTTTAAGCTTTGCAGTTATATTTCAGACTTTCCTTTTCCTTCACTATTTAGGAAACCTGCACAAATATCTAAGACTAACTTGTTGAGCAGCTATCAAAGCTCATTCCCTGAAATTTTAGCTTTGCATCAATTCAGCATAATAATCTGGGAGGCTCTCTCACAGCATGCTCTTCTTTGACAACAGCACATACCTATGCTTAGGGGATGCAGACCTGGATGGTGATCTTGAATAACTCTGATCTCTACTTCCACTTCGACTTCTACTTTCTCTTCCTTTCTGAATGCTGCAAGAGATGAACTGAATAACGTATTTGCTCAAAACAGCGAGAAAAAAAAAATCTAAACATCTTCATTATGTAAACCTTACCCATTTACTGGGCTATTTGAATTTGTTCTTTTTGCTCCCTCAGTTTTTCTTTTAGCATTTTTCATTGCCTGAACAGGTAGTGGTGAAGGTTTATTTCCTTTAATTTCTTTTGGAGACTCTAAAAGAACAACAAGTCTGTTACCTTATTTTTCAAGGAYGGGTAGTGACTGAATGATAAGGACTGGAAAAGGAAAAAAAAAMCCCACACCTAAAACACATTTGCTTTGTGATACCTGCATACACATGTGCATGCACACACACAACCAGCCACAAGAAGTGAATCTTAAGAACTTCAAAGAAAGGCAGAAGTTTGAAGTATTTCGGCCAAAATACATAAAACAAAGGACTTAACTGCAAAAGAAACACATTGCTTATAAATCCACTTCAGAAAGGTAAAACGTTTTCTGCCAATTATTTAGTATCTTTTTAAAGGTAATCTGAAGAGAAGGATGGCAAACGTTTAGAAGATAACAAGACATGCACTAGACTGMAAACTGTAAGAGTAAGCGTTCAGGGAAATACTCCTTCGAGTTTAATCCCACATGCACCATAGTATTTCTTTAGCATAACATGCTTATTGCACATTGTTCAGATTGGTTGCTAAAAACACACACTGTGCAAGCTTACATGGTAGTTTTAACTTTAGAGTAACTTCAGTTTAACAGCTCTTTATTTCAAGAAATTACAAAGTTACAATGCTATTGATAAACTTTGGCAGTAGAACAGCTAGTAGAAGCCAGCTTAAAAGAATGACAGCATCCCCCTCTGCCCAACCCTTAAGACATTGCATGTGCACCCCAAGAGTGTATATTTGTATGTGTTTACGTGCACACATACATGGCTGCAAAACAAGGAGTATTCCAACGAAGTTATCTAGTACTTACCATTTTTTGGTACAGGGGAAAATCCTGATACGTTATCTAAACTTGGAGTTCCCTCAGGTAGCAGACCTTTAGCTTGTGCTTTTGCCTCCTCAATTGCTAATTTCTTTTTTTCCACTTTACTTTCCAGATCAGTTATATCAACCTGCAGAGATATCAACACTGTTCATAAGTTCCCAGACTTTCTGCTCACTCATGACAGAGAAAAAAAATCCTAGAGACCCAGACCCTGGGACTAATATACTGCTCCACTACTCTACTGTGCTTGTAGCTGGCTTCAAACAGGAGAAGGATTTCTAACTCCCATTCTAAGTGGTAATCTACAAAAAAAAAAGTTCATGATACAAGAAAGCAAACCTTTTTCCGAGTATAAAGTTGCAAAATTTTTAAACAAACTTCTTGAATTTCTTCTTCTGTTGCTCCAAAGAGCAGGAACCAGTGTGGACGATTAGGAAGTGGAATCTGAAAGACAAAGGATAATGCACTCAGTTTTCTGTTTCTATGAAAAAGACTTAACAGAGTTGAACTGAGCCAAATTGTATGCTCACCTCCAGTGTCCTAGCTGCAAGGTAAATACAGGCACAGGCAATGCTTTCTGGCTGAAATCTTACAAAGACATCTGTTCTCAGGCTATCATTCATGTAATTCCTGAAAGAAAGGGTATCAACAGAACTACAGGATGCTGCTAAGTTTTTCCTACTATTTTTACTTCTACAAGGACTATTTCTCTCTGCATTCAGTTACTAAGCTTCAGCATTAAGCTCCTGTAAATCTAAAAGTTGAACAAAACTTTACTACAAAAAAAAAAAAAATCCCCCAAGGGGAGAGAGATGAGACAGAAGTTACATTTGACTGACTGACTGGCTGGCTGTTGAAAATTCAGTTGTGAGAAGAGAACCAATTTTAACTTTACTTTTCCCCCTGAATCTCTACTGGCCTGCTTTCATGCAATAGAGATTTTTTCCTCAAGACAACATACAACATAATCTGAAGTACTCAGTTATAGGATTTTAGGTTCACATATTTCTCTGCAACAGGACCGAAGTCAGATGGTTTGTTGAAAGCTGCAGATCCTGTGCTAGCTTTCCCATGAAAATGCAGTCCACTTCAGCATGTGCCAGCTTCCACTGAACGGTTTCTCACGGTATCCATTTTCCTTCAAAAGACGACTGTTTTCCATCTAGAATAGAATCCATTTTGATGTAAAAAGCAGTCACTGAAGAAACACCAAGTCAGAGGAATATCCAGTATTCAGGTAGAGGTCTTCTTTGGCATATGAAACATGGTATCCAAATTGTCCCATTTCAATAAGGTTGCTTAAAATGAATATTCACAGAATGAGAAAACTGTAAAATATTGCATATATTCCAGTCAGTACACTTTAAAATTATTCTTCTAAAGTCTTAAGCATAGCGAGTAAACTCCTCTGTATCTGTCAGCTGAAGTGTTTAGAGAGATCTAGGTTTCTGAGTACATATTTCAAATCAAAGTACCAGATAAGAGCTTAAAGCAGACCCTCAGCCCCCCAGAGGCCTCTATATAATAAGCTTTCTGAAAGTAGTCAGTAATTGACCATATGGGTGCCCAGTATACAAGGATTCACTAAGCCCCAAGACATCCAAACCAGAGACCACAGTCCACTTAAAAGGAACTTGAAATCCATCAATACCAAACTCCCACCTGCCCCAGTTCTCTATTATGTTCCTGTTATACAAAGAGGAAATGCTACCCCAGAAAAGCTGTGCCAGACAGTAGCTCATTTTTCTGGGAGAAAATAACATTAAAATTACTTTTTTGCCATGCCACAAAGAGAGCACAAAGCTTTAGCAAATGAAATATGAGGATAAAAATGGTACTCCAAGTATCTTTAAGTCACATAGACCTTTTCTAACTTGTTAAGTTGACCAACACTGCCTACTTTCAACCTTGCCCTCTGTATAATTTCCCTGTGGGCTCAGAATCCAGATGTATGAGGAAATGAATACTTGTCACAATATTTTAAGAAGGTAATGCTGTAAAAACAAGTATTTTCAACACAAGTTTTCAAAAAGTTATGCTGGATACCCACTAGTTCTCATGTACTATAAGCAACAAMCATCAGTACGCAAGTATGTACTTTTAACATTTGAATCATTTCTCATTTGGATTATTTTCTTCCTTCTCCTCAACCTCCCTCCTTTCTTAACAGAAGGAACTGATAACTAATAGTCCATAATTCATATCTGAATACTCCACACAATGGTACTGGGGAAGTTTGTAGTGAGAAATTTCCTTAAGCCCCCAGGCAACATCACATTCAATTTCAAGCTTCATATCCATTCAATTACTTAGAAATTTACAAACAGAAACTAGATTTCAGTTTTTGTTGTGTTGATTCACCCCCTTAAGATTTAAGCCCCATCTTCATTTGTTTCATCATCTAAGACGACACTATTTTAACAGTTAATTCCTGTAACATTTAAAATCTTTCAGAATGTCAACAACCACGTTAAGAATACAACTGTCAAAAGGCACAACAAAAATAACAGATAGTAAGAGGTCAAAAAGTATAAAAGCACAAGAAGCAGTTGGCCAGTTACTATACTATCACGTATATACCACCTGTCTAGAGTCAGCCTTCTCTTTGTAGAGCCTGCTTTGGTTTGACTGAAGACGGCAGCTATCCCTGCACCATAGCGCTTGGGCAGCAGAGGAGAAGTCTTAGTCACTTACCCTCAGAGGCTACCCTTTGATTAAAAGAGTACAGAAAAGAAAAGTCAAAACTGGTTCTCTACACACAGAGATCACAGTACCAGACAGTTCAGTCAGCAGAAATATGATCTTTGGATTCACTACTTAAAATTCCAGGTCTTGCATTTAAGAAATTGATAGTGTTTTTAAACAATATCATTGTTTAAAAAAATCTTATGTTAGCTGCCCATCCTCAAGATAATCTTTATTGTAATGAGAGCAACAAGATAGTGGACATTTCTTGGCAAACATGAAAACATCGAGTTTATCCAGTCTTAGAAGCTGACATCTTGCATTATCCATACAATTAAAAAGAATTGTTTGTGCTATGAGTTCCTGATACAATTGTTATAATAAACAGCTCAAGCATTGGGAAAGGCCTTTTCCCAACATTGGAAACAGACTTCAACTGCACATATAATCTATGCAAAGAACAAATTGACATGAAAAAAAAATCCACACACACAAGAAAAGTAACCCCCCAAACCTACTCAACATTTTCTCTTCAACTGGAAGGTAGAAACAGAGGAGAGGTAAGTGAGAAGCCAGGGTGGAAAGCTACCTTACCATTGCAAGTGAGTCAAACTTAAGAAGCCAATCAACGTTTGGGTAGTAGACTGGGGCACTCCAGAAAACAGTGGAGCTGTCTGGTTTAGCCCACAATCATTTCTGAGCAATGATGCCCCAAAAAAGTGACATATTTCTGCTACTGGCCCTGCTGGTCTCTTAAAACACACACACACACAAAAAAAAAAAAATCATCAACTTACCATGAAGTCTGGACCAGGTGTTGGTTACGTTCACATTCTAATACCTGAAGATACATAACGATTATCTGGAAGATACGGGTTATTGAGTTATTACCAAGAATCTTGAGAGCCACTTATTTAGTTCAGAGGGACATCCATGAGGCACCTGCTATTCTCTTTTAAGTTTTAAAACACTCCAACAGTGTTTACCCATGCAGCTTTTGCCTTCCAGTGCAAAAACACCTGCATGAGCTGACATACAACTGATTTTGATCTTTCTTGCTCACCAACTTCTGAGCTCAGTCATCATGCTATGCATCAAGAAGCCTTATTTTCCAACTGTTTTCAAGCTAGGTATGTTCTCCTACACAATTCACCATTCTTTTTTAGCTGTAACGTGGAAGAAAATACAGCTAGCTGTGGTAAGTGGCAATGGAAGCCACAGTATTTGCAGAGAACAGACCTAGCATATGATAGGTGTAATTTTATTCAGTCTTAGGTATTTCAGTTTGAAAACAAAGAAGAGACAACACCTCCCCCAACCTAGCAGGATGCAGATAAACTATTTAAATACAAAAGATTCCTAACAATTAACAAGTAAAACTGTCCTCTGAAGAACTGATAACCTGAGTGTATACTTAAAAAAAAAAAAAAAAAAAAAAAAAAAAAAAAAAAAACAAAAAAAAAAAATAAAAAAAAAAAAAAAAAAAAAAAAAAAAAAAAAAATCAAGTAGGTTCTGAAGGAAGACCTTAAGACAACAGTAAGCATTTAAAAAAAGTAACAGCAAGATCTCAGGTTCTGAAGATACAGAAGATTTTCACTATCCTTCTTATCAGCTATTTAAGGCCTAATGCCAATACTGGTAGTTCTATAAAGTACCACCTTAAACATTTACAATAGTTAAGCCTTTAAAGTGTCAATCTACTGTGATACTTGGAATTTTAAAATTGAGAATAACTTTGAGTCAACCACTTCACACCTTTGTGAACTTTCAAAACACAAGAGACACTGCTTACTACACCAAATGGGTTTAATATCCTCGGTATACCTCTACAAGAAGTATTTGTGACAGACTTCCTTTGATAACGATAAAAATATTGTAATCCTGGAGCTCTAAATCCCTTTCTGCCTAAGGATCTATGTTTAGCAGAATGTCGTGCTATAAGAAGTTCTTTTTAAACAAAGCTACCTGCTCAAGTAATTCTAAAGCAAACAATTTGAGTGGATTTGACTTCAAGGAATACTGGAATACTTAACATCTGCATCCACCTCCAGTCGTCATTCAGCAGCGACACAAGACCAACTAGTAAGAATYTCTTAAATGAGAAAGAAGACATCAACATTGTAAAAAGCTAGCTTTACTTAAGTACTGTTGCCAGGTGCAAATTACCTGCGTTTTAGCAGTCTACTCAAACCATTCAGAGTATATGAAACATACTGATTACTTTCCAAGTCAGTTCATATAGTACAAACCTTATGAGGATGCTTTACATGAACACAAAATCCCAACTCCTTTAAGACTCTTCTTTCTGCCTTAATAATTTGGTTCTTCAAGTTTACATACTCTTGATCCAGTATTAAAGGCACAGGTTTTCTGCAAGACAATTTCAAATTCCATCAAACAAAATACTCTTAACACTGTGGCGTGGGGTACTCATATGCAGTTTAAGTTGCATCTCTGTAAAATGAAGACTTTACCACTATTTATAAGTTACAGGAACTGTTTATTTAATGAAGGTTGGTTAATACGCTTTTCTTTCTAATGGAGAAATCCTTCCTAATGGAGGAATCTTTTCAAGTGGTTTCCTGATTTATAAGGGAGTGAACAATAGTAACTTCAGCCCACGAAGTTTAACGATTAAACACGTAAAAAAGTAATACCTGAGTCTAAGCTTACTTTTTTTCCCTTAGATGCCGAAGGCGATGGAACACATTAATAACATCCCGTATGCGTCTTGGAGCTTCTTCAATTTTGGATGCCAGATGAACACAGGCCATTGACACATGCTGAAATATAAGTATTGCAACATACTGATGTTTTGCTCAAATCTGGAGCTGATTGCCTCCAACAGCTTAAGGAGGGATAACAAGAGAAAACTGTGGTAAAACCAGGAAATACTCAGAACTTGGCAAAGTATTTGCTTCTATGTAGCTGTGTAAGATTATATTGATTAGTAATTCAGATCTACAGCTTGGTTATCAAACACTCTGATCACATCCAGTTCAAAGATTTAATCACATTTGCAGCCATGTGCCTCTAAGATTTCTTACCTCCATGGAATGCTTCACAAAAGACTTGGTATAAAAGAAACGTTGAAAAAGCACCTGTCCTGTAGCCATAGCCACCTGAAAACAAAGAAACCACAATAGGTATTAAAACCAAAACCAAATACCCTCCTATTTCCAAAGAGAAGTTATTTAGAATGACTTCAACAGGTTTAAGACACAGAAAACTAGTTGAAAACTTGTACCAAGTACTCTGCAATACCCAGACACAAGTGGTCACACCTAGCAAAAATACTTCATGGGGATCAGAATAATAATTATGAAAACCAAAAGCACATACAAACATTCCCCATATTGAGCCCCAGAAAATAGCATCATACTAAACAATTTTTAGGTTTGGCAGCAAGTTCAGTGGTGTCTAAAGAAAACTGGCATCATTATGCCAATAGCTACAGTCATTTGAAATACTACCATGAACACCCCAAATCTTTTTTTTTTCTTTTTTTTTTGGTTAACGTACATATTTTTAAATTAAATTATTTTATAGGAAATACAGAAATATAAGCAAAACAACCCCCCCAAATTTAATGGTACTGATAGTTCTGATAAGGTGCCTCCCAGAAAACCTTTTTTTTTTCTCTCTTCATTTAACTATATGATGATTTTAATTTCCTCACAACACGACTTGAGCACTTGAGTCTCAGTAGCCAAGAGACGTATGCGAAGTTTTACACTCCAGACATCACCGAAAGTGACTGTAATTGAAACTCACTAGGAAACAAAAGCTTTCCGAGAGCGCTGCAACTAAGAAGCTCTCAACGACCCTCCTCCTCGCAAAGCCCGTGCTTAACAAAGCACACCCGCAGCCCCCGCCCCGCACGCACCGCCCCGGCCGGCCTGGGGACGCGACGCGGCGGGGGAGGCGCAGGAAGGCGGTTACATCACTGCTTCCTGCCTGCCCNCGCTGTGAGGCCCCGCTGCGCTTCCACGGCTACCATCAACCCGAAGGCGCAGCCTCCCCGCCTCCCTAAGTGCGGATGAGGCCTAGCCATAGTGCGTCGGTCACTCTCGCCTCGGCAGCCGCGCCGGCGTGAGCGGGCCGAGGCCAGGCGAACAAAGCCCTTCCCCTCCCCCACCAGGAAGCAAAGCCGCCCGACTCCATTATCCCCACAGCCGGCCCCGCCGCCCACCTCAGGCCTTCCCCCCAAGCCGCCCGGGCMAGGCCCAGGCCCAGGCCTACCTGTGGCAGACGCAGCAGGATACCAGCCGCCTGGATGAGCTCGCAGCCGGTGACACGCAGCTCAGTCTCGGTGTCGGGGTCGAGGCCGCTGCTCATGGATGGAGTGAATCGCAGCGTGTGCTCGGGCAGCAGGCAGTTCTCCAGCGTGATCAGCACCCCCGAGTACAGGCGGTCCCCGATCAGCACCGCGCCTGGGCCCGGCGCCGCCGTACCGCTTCCCGCTGGCGTGGCTCCCAACGCCGTAGCCCCAGCGGCCTGAGGCCCCGCCGGGCCGCCACACCCCACCGCCGCCGCACTGCCTGGCCCCGCCGCCATTTTGTGGTGGAAGAGCGCTGCCGCCGCCTCGCCTGACTCCGCGCTCCCTCCCTACCGGCCAGCGCCTGTCCCTCACCGCCTCTCCCACCCCTTTACGCATCCTCGCCTCCCATTGGTGGGCCACAGCGAAGCCCCGCTCGCCAATTGGCTTGGCCGTCGCTACGTCTAACGCTAGTCGCAGGCCGAATGGAGAGACGTGACGCACTAGTTAGGAATTTGAACACAGCAGAGCGGGCGGGACTTCCGGCGCGGGCCGCGCATCCCAAGGCGCCCGTGGAGGCCCCGCCGGCGCCGCCATGCCTGGGGCTGCCAGCTGCCTTCTGCATCCGCAGTACTGCAGGGGGGACTGCCGCTCCTGTAGCGCCCCTCGGCCTCACAGGGAGGCATGTGTCCTCAGCAGCCCCGCCGCGGGTCAGCAGGCAGAGCTGAAGCCCTGCAGGGRTTTCCTCTGGGTTGACCCCACTGCAGACCAAAGCCTGAGTCGTGGCTCTCATCTCTGCTGAGAGCACCAAGAGCCACCCAAGCAGTTTGCTTCTCTAGTGCAATGCTAGAAGTCACTACTCAGTTTTTTTCAGTAGTATTTAAAAGATTTTTTTATTAAGTCCTTAACAGAAGATGTATGCGTACTATGTATCTTGATAACACACAACTTTTACAGGCTYGACTTACCACTAATTTTGGATGGCAATTTTTAAACCAATGTGTTTCAGTCAGACCACCACAGGGGAAAAAGAAAAGTCATTAACTAACAGACTTCATATCTAGACTTGCCTCCCTTTCTTCCTTGCTAGAAAGATCTTCAGAGGATTTTGTTCCACAGCTGTGAACTGCAGCACCTGCAGTTCCTGTTTATAAGGCATATCCACAGATTATTTTGATGTCAATAGTGGTGTACAATACGTGAAAATATCCCCTCTGGTTCTTTTCCATCTCCAAGGGCAGCAAGGAAGCCTTCTTGTCTCCTCCTCTGGGCTAAAGCTGCTAGGGACTTGAATGTCTTTGGTTCATAAATAGCTAAATCAGCAATCATTTTCCTATTCAGCTCCACCTGAGACTAAATGCAAGAACAATTGTTAGTTGAATACTGTAATCTTTAGGGACATCACTGCAATTCCTGACAATTACCTCAAATTTTAAAACACATCTTTTTTCTACATGTTACAAATTTTAAACAGAAAACTGTGAGACATGACAACCCAGTCATGGATGTCTCATTAAGTCATTTTGTTAAAGTCCTTGTAGTAGAAACAAAAAAAAAAATCCATCCTGTCATGGAAGACTACCTGTYATTGCTTAGCCCTTAAAATTTGTTTTGATTCTTAGTTATATTCAAGCTTACTGATAGTGCTAGGAGCTGCTTGGGGTCTTAAAACACATCTTGGAGTGGAAAAACATAGGATCAAGTACTCTAAACAGTATCTAGAACAGTAGGATGATATTCTAAGATGTAGTTATATAAACCAGTCTGTTCTTCTGGAATTTTTAGCAGAGAACGCTACAGAAAAATACAGGTCTGAGGCAAGAGACAAAGGGACAGGCATCTCAGAAAAAACCAAAACAATCAAAAAAAACCCTTACAATTAGCTTTTAGGCAGTACTTGATTCTCTTGGTTACAGAATGACAACAATAACTGGAATAACCAGTGTATTAACTTCAGAAACTGTATTACTTTACTTTTAGCAAGTTAGAAAGCCTATGAAGAGTTATGTAGTTATTCAATAGACTATAGTTAAATATGTTTAGAAATATGCTATAAATTTCTACATTGCTCCAATTGAGAAGCAGAAACACTATTTTTTTATTATTATCATGGTGAAGAATAACATTTTTAATTTTCTAATTCCAGTATCAACAAATTAAAATCAATTCCCCAGCATGTTTAAGGAGCAAAAGACAATGGCACGAACTATCTGCATTGTCCATGCTCAGGGAAATACAGAACTAGTAGAGAAAAAGAGTGGAGATTTCTTGTACGTGTTTTTGCTAATCCAAATTTTATATTTTTACATTTCTTCAAGTAAAAGAAAGGCAACTGTTATTTAATATCTGTAGTAGCAACAGATGCAAAATAATTTCACAAGAAATTACTTAAATTGACTGAACCTCTTTATGGAAAAAATAAAAATAGTCTCATTCTTAAAATAAGCAGTAAAAGATTGGGGGAAGAGAGGAAGAAAGTGTGAAGCAACGATGTTCACCAAGGTAAAAGGGGATTATGCATATTAAGAAGAGAAACAGGTTTAGAGCACACTTCAGCTCCTGAAGMGAATGAAATTCCTTTGATAAGCAGTATCATACTAAACATCACTAGAACTGGAAAGCTGTGGACAGTGCTGGCAGCAGTTCTGTCTGACAGAAGGAACTTTTCAGCCCCTCCACTATGCCCTATGACAGTATTTGGCTCAATGAGAAGCTCTTTGCCTGCTCAAGCTCCAATTTGGAAGTCCCTGACATTATTCTTTAAAGACTAGTATGTGAGGCCTGCAGGTTCAATTTCTTCCAGTTCTGTCCTGAGGCTGTAATCCGCAATCATTTGATACATTTTGTTGGACTACACCTGCTTGAAGGTTTTCAGAGTTTTAAGAAATCCATYTGCCTGACACTTTAGAAGACCAGTATCAGACTTTTGTCCAACTTGTTTCAAAGCAATTGTTCTTCAAGCATCATGCTTACCTTAAGCAGATTGCTTATGAAAGCTGGGTATTTCAAACCATGTTCAAGAGCAGCTGCTTCAATCCTAGTGATCCAGAGCTAAAAGTATAAAAAGTATCATTTTGGATGATGAAATATTTTAAAATGAAGCTTTAGTCATGTTGATTTGCTCACACTTATCAAATAAAACATTCACACCTGAAGTCTTCTCAGTACAACATACACAACATACACAAAATTCAGAATGAGAGCTTCTTCAGACCACAGAAGCACTATGCTTGCCTCTAAATTCATAGCACTATTTCCACCAGCTGTTTTTAAAACATCTTGAGAAACCACCTCCATTTTCTAGGGAAAATGCCTATTTAAGTTCTGCTCTTTTCCCATTTTATTATTTGCTCTTTACCGCTCTTAGRAATCTCTTCTTCTCTCTTCTGGCCTTTGTAGACTTCACAAAAGCTCTCCGAACACTTCGTACAGCCAGCTTATAGCAGCGGTTCTTCCTTCCACGAAAATGCTGAAACAAAAACAAGATGTTCTGGTTCAATTATCTTTAAGGCTGTGAATCTCTTTGATAAGRTTGATATATGCGCCTTTGCATTTCTATACAGCCTTTCATAAGAGTCACAAAATACTTCAAAACTATTAGYTAAGCCTTCAGTTGGCATATAACACAAATATTTTGTCTCATTTTACAGCTTGAGAAACTTGAAGCTGAAAAGTTGAAGCAGGTTGAGAAATTTCAGTTCAAGCAGGAGGGAGCCAAAGGTAGATTTCATTTTAGGCTGTAGTTATGGGGGGAGGGCAGCAGCAAAATCATYTTCAGTGCTTGCTACCAATCCCTAAACTCAGGTGTTTATCCTCATTCCTGAAGTACATTCTCAGTTTTGCCAGTACAACTACAAGGATGGTACAGGAGCCTCTACTATCTCTAAAACAGTCACTCAAATGGAAAGCATTAGTACTGGAGCTACCCTTGACCTCCATCAACAGAAAAGAGGAAGCAACAACCCAGTACTGCAARGTATTAAAATAGCTGACCAGTACTGCTACCGTGGGCAGCTTACAGAGTACAGGACTGAGATACTGTTGAATTCAATGATTTCCTTCTCCGTACCGCAGCAAGGGGTATTGCCTCCCAGAATGCTGACAGCCTGCCCTTGAAAAAGGTTCTTCACGAGCCTAGGTACAACAGTCTGAAATTCAGGTGCAGTCCTATTGTTAAGGAGCGTCTCTCATCTTTTAAAATGAACTTGAAAAGCTTTAACTTGAAAGATAAAYTAAAAAAAGACAAAGTTGCCAGTTTATAGCATGCCATAGATAGGCCTCTCTTCCTGTAATGCTTGTATTTCTTCTGGCAGGGGGCTCAGTTATATTTATTCATACCAATTTACATGCATACACATGCTGTGTCATGGCAAGCATATCAGATGCATTTTCTGGCCTCAAGCTTTAGCCAAACGCAGATACATATGCAYACACATATAATGCTGAATTTACACCAGCTCAGTTCACGGATCCTTGACGTTTCTAGGCACAAACCACCACTAAACTGCTTGCAACCTAACACCCCCCCGCTCAGGCAGGACGTCGGGGACACCTGCACGGAACGACAGGTCCCCCCCGCGCCTGGGAGCACACTCGCTCCCCAGGCACCGCGGCGACGAGCCGCGGGGCAGCCGCCGGG
>NW_028185517.1:0-6671 GCF_003343005.1 Rhea americana | reverse complement strand
GGGCGGGCGCCCGCGCCGGGCAGCACCATCTCCGCGGTGCCGGGGGCTGCCGGCGGCGAGCTGGCTGCCGGGGAGGTGCCCCGAGCGCGCTGCGCCCTGGCCTTCCTGCGGCGGGCTGCTGCTGTGAACAGTTAGGGGTGATTTTTAGCGTTTCTACCCGCACGAGCAGCAGCTGCCTCTTCTTAGCATTCCCCTCTCATAGGGAAGATTGTAAAGCAGACTGTGACTTTGCAGGATGCTCCTGTTGCGTGCAGGTTAAAAAGTTAAAATGATACAGTTTAAGCCAAAGTGAATTTACGTTACTAAATATAACCACTGAAGTTACCATCCCTCCCCTCATCCCAGCCATGTTTATTTTTTCATTCGTACTTTTAATGAGTGCTGTTCTTCTCAGCCCATATTTAACATCGGCATTAGCCTTCCTGGCAAGCTGGAGCATTGTCATGATGCTCTTTTGCCTCTGCTGCAACGTGCAGTGCTGTGTTTTTTCTGTTCCTGCCAAGGTCTGGTCAAAGGCCCTGACAAATCAGCATGTTTACACTGTGCAGCTGGCCATTCGCTGGTGTCCAGTATAATGCTGTCCAAAATGGGCCAGATCTGCACTTCCCTGAAGGAGCAGCTGCACCAAAGAAAGTGTTGGCTACTGTGCAGGGTAATGAGGCAGGCCTCTGCTAGTCCTTGCCGTTGCCAAAGCTCCTTGAGCAAGAGTGAACTGACCTGCTTGGAGATGTCCATTTTGCTTAGCTCAGTGAAGGGTTCTGTAGCACCATCTGTGGCATTAACTACAGCTGCACACTGCACAAGGAATTTAACCAGTGGGATGCACTCATGCAGTGCTGCAGTGTGTAAAGGTGTCCATCTGTTTTCATCCCTGTGAGTAATCTAGAAAGTACACAGTTCATATATGCCAGGAACACTGAAGGGAGAGAGGAAAGGAAGTTGGGTGAACAGAAGTGGGATAGAACTCAAGAGTGAGCTGCTGAGCGCTCACCTGCTCTATATTGTGGCCCATGTTGAAGCTGCTGCTTCACATAGTGGATCCCATCAGTCCAAGAGCCTACACAGCAGCTGGAGCTCATTGCAGCCCTGATGCTTATGGGCAAGCAATGAGTTATGCTCCATCTGCCAAATGACAGTTTCAGCAGTTTTCCATCAGATCTTCTGCTGTCACTTCCTTGTTCAGCTCCATACACTTTCTCAGAATCTCAGTACCTCCTCAGCCCAAATAATTAGCTGATGTCCATTTTTAACAACTCCAGCACCCTTATCACTATGTGTAGAGGACACTCTGGAAGTTAGGTAGTAGAAATGTTACAGGAAGAGCCTGTATCATAGGTTCCAGAGCACGACTATTTGTCATTTTTTTCCCCCAAGAGAAGTTTTGGTGGATCTTTTTTCACAATATAGTTTCCTCGCAGCAATAGTGGCTACTAATTAGATTGTTTTGTGAGCAGTATAAACAAAGGTGCTACCTGGGAAAAGTGTGGCAGAAGTATCACCATTTCTGTTGAAAGCATCTTCACATCAGCAGTGAGGTCGTTTGTCTGCATGGTGACTAAAGAAACCTCAGTTTGCTGCTGCTCTTATTGCATCTACTGTGGATAACTAWTTGAAACAGAGATCTAGTAGTTCTGATTGTGCAATCTCTAAAAATAAACTACTAGTATTTCTGGAAAGTATTCAGTATTCTGAGACACATCTGGGGCCCTTCTATTACACATCATTCTTTCTCAACCATGGTTATGAATTTAGAGTTTCAAACAGCRGACTATTCACCTTCCCTCATCAATAAGCTCTCACAGGTATGGCCACCATGCTGTACATTGCTACTGTGCCAGCTTCCAGGTGAACAGTTCATAGTTGCCTGTTTTAAGCATATGGAGAGATGTAGCATTTTGAAAGCTTATAGCCAAGTCATCAGTTAGTACCATGAAACTATGAATACAAAATTATGGGAATGGTAGTCCAATGTGCTGTTGTAGTGTTACATCTATATAGCTGGCTCAACTGAGCTATACAAAGCAGCATTTTCAGAGCACCCATCCTGATCAAACCGCAGTTAAAGCAAGTTCAGAGTAAGAACCCTTTATTCTCCAGTAAGGCTTTCTAGCTGCTTTTGGAGGTAGTTCTTCCACATACAACATCAAGAAATCCAGTCTGTCTCCTCAAGTTTTACAACAGCTCCAAAAGCAAGAGTAAACAAATGTCAAACACAGACTTTTCATATGGAAAAACATAGAACTAAAGCTTGCTGTTGACCCTAACAACTAATCATTGAAAGACTTAAAAAGACTTTGGGTGTTTTCCTCACCGATCATATTTGTTTCGGAATTACTTTATTGTTCAGTGGAGAGTGACTTAGAGTCTTGGTTGTCACAGACTGATTGTTTTTCCAGGGTTGCTTTTCAYGTGACAGATTTTGTCTGTTGGTTGTTGTTATTTCTAGATTTTTTGGCACCATTTAAAATGAAAACTTACACAAAATAACCAAGGTTTTGGAGTAGAAAAGACTTTAACATGTAATATRTCATGCAGACTTACCTTCAGGTAAAATAAAAAAGTGTGTTAACGAAAAATGCCACTTGCTTGGGCTGGCTTATTCCTAGTAATGTCCAAAGACTTTAGAAAAAAGGCATACAGGCTCTGAGAACATTGTGCTCTTTGCTTTTTGCTTTCTAGCAACATGCCAAGTGCTTATTTCTGAGTGGTCAAATGGATTATGGTCACTGCTAATGCTTCCTGTGGTTAATAGCAAAATGCCTTTCCCTCTGTTCATCAGACTTCTGTCAGAAATGCTGCCGGCATTCCATTCTGCAGGAACAATCTCTGGGTCTGCTGCCTTYGGTCCTTTCTTCTGTCTTCCATTGTCAGCTAAGCTCTTTTCCAGTCAAACATAACCATAGATCCAGTCCATCAATGACCTGTATGTCAGCTGCCAAGAGCTATTCAAAGTAAATGCAACTAGAACAGAGCAAATGACGCTAGACGAGCTGTAATCACAAAAATGTCATTATGATATTCTTAAGAAACTGCACACATCTTGATAAGCATTGACCTGTCTCTGCAGCCTGAGACACTGTGACATGATAACCTACTATTAGCATGTAGAAGCTTGGCCTGTGATCCTTGAGAYGTAGCTAGGTAATCAAGTTTGCCCAGTGAAATGCCTTCCCAAAGTAGTAATCTGTGCTTCCTCAGAGACATGAGGAGGGAAAAGCTTTTCCATTTTGTGTTGCCATTTATTTTGCAGGACATGTGGAGCTGTTTATAAACATTATGTGAAGCCTGGGCCTGATTTGCAGTTGCTGATGTGTATCTAGCTCTGCACTGTTGGGCTATGCTGCTAACAGTACTCAATCTAGTACGGTAAAGCGATATAAAAAACTTTTGCGATGTTTCCAGCGCCTGGAAGAATTCAGTACTGGGTAACATCTCTTAATGTCCTCCTGTCCATAAGCGATCGTGAGAAATACAGTAAAACTTATGAACTGTAACAAACCACAAGATGGTGCTATATTGCCACCATAGAGGAGAACTACAGGAATTTAGCTAATCTTTGTTAATCAAACTAGTTTCAGCACCTTAGAGCAATGAGCTGCTGTTAGAAATTTCCCCATAACTTGCACCTTTATCAAGACATCTCTCCCATTTACAGGGATTTACCTGTTAGGGATGTGGGAAATTTATAGAATTAAGGTTTGGGGAATCTTCCTAACTATAACTGACATTTGCACGATTTGAATTTAGCTTGGTTATTAGAAGAATCATTTGAATGCATGTTTTTTTCAAAKGAAAATCAACAACACATTTTTCACACCTCCCATAGGTTAAACTGTGTTTTCATTTACAACAAGGAAAATTTAGAAATCTTCACTGGATTTAGTGAAGTTTTTCTTAACTTATGCTAGAGTAGTGGCAGTCTAATGACTCTCTGAGCAGTTGCACACCACCATGCTCTCAGTGAGACATAGTATAAACTCTCTGCATTTTCAAAGGGATAAAAAGTTGGCACAAGGGCAATCCCCGTGGAACAACAGATGGGATGTAGCTTGTTGGAATGGCTACTTATCCAAGCTCCTTTGCTGCTTCTGAGAGCAGTTCCTGGTGCCTACACGTGCACTGCAGAGAGCTCCACAGAGTCCCACAATGCAAATAAGCTAAGGGCTTCCAGTGGGGAAGCTGTCATCACAGCATGAGAGAGACCTGTTAAGTGCTGGGAGTTTAGAGATGAGATGGTGTGCAAGGAGGCATAATGGCTTGACCCTTGCTTAAGAAAGCCAGGRTACATTAGGGTGATGGGAGCCAGGAGGTTGCAGCTGGGGGGCCGCTGCCCTGTGCAGAAGCCCGCAGGCAGGGGCCCAGCCAGCGCGCCCATGAGGGGGCCACGTGCAGCCCGGTGGGGCATTCCTGGAGATGTTGGCGGGGCAGCTCGGCGGGGCTGCACCCGGGTCTGGGGCAGACGAGGACTGGCTGACTGCAGACTGGGGAGGCAAGTGATAAGGGCCGGCTGACAGGGTGGAGCTGGGTGGGGAAGTGATAGGGGAGCCTGAGGTACCATGGTCCTTGACTTGGCTGAGCGCCTGTCCCCTCTGGATCAGCGACGACTCCTCCAGTGCCATGGGAGAGGGGAGGGGACGGGCCCCATGCCAGAGACAGCGGGGCCAGTGGCCCCGTACCCCGTCCCAAGAGAGCGGGGCCAGAGCTGGGGCGGGCAGGTAGAAAACACAGGAGGCGAGGGGCGAGAGGCATGAGGGGAGGCGCTGCCAGAGCACACGACAGGTGTGAGGGGAGGCGCTGCCGGAGTAGGAATTTTTGGCGGGAATCTCCTGAGGGGAGAGAGGAGGACAGTTTTGTTGTGGGAATTGCTGAGAGGAGAGAGAGGGAACAGCATCTGCAGGAAGCTCTGAAGGCTGACACGAGGATGGGGAATTGTGAGGAAGCACTAAAGGAAGAGATAACACCAAAGAATAGGTGGGGATTTCTGAGGAAAGCTGTGGGGAACAGAGTTCGGTGGAAAGCTGTGAGGGGGAAGCAGGGCCAGGTTTGGAGGTAACTGCTGAGAGGAGACAGGGGAAGTGGTTTTAGCAGAAATGGAGYGGAGACTGAGGGGARACACTAGAGAAGTTTTGGTGCAAATCTCCGAGAGGAGAGAGGAGGAAAGATTTTTTGTTGGGACTGCTGAGAGGAAGATCAGGGTTTTGTAGGAAGTGCTGAGAGGAGAAAAATAAATTTTGGCAAGAGTATCTGATGGAAATAGGGAGCTAAGTTTTTTTTGCAGGAATTGTTGAGAGAAGGGTCAGAGAAGGCTTATCGCAGGGAAGTCTGAGGGAAGAGATGGTGCAAGGCATTATGTGGGAATCACAGAGGGGAGATGTAGGGAACTGAGCTAGCAGGAAGCTGTAAGGGGAGCAAAAGGCCCAAGTTTGATGGGGAATTSCTGAGAGGAGAAAGGGGAAGTGGTTTCGGCAGGAATGCTTGAGGAGAAAGAGGAAGAAAGCTTCTTCTGGAATCTGAGAGGACTGAGGGGGACAGGATTTCAATGTGAATGGCTGAGGGCAGAGGGAAAGATAATTMAATGAAGCTATGAGGGTTGAAATAAAGATAACGATTTTTGAGGAAACACTGAAGAAAGAGACCGTATCAGGAACTATGGCAGAATAACTGGGGTGAGCTGTGTGGAGCATGGTATGGCAGGGAACTATGAGGGGAAATATCTTCTAAGAAGAACTGCTGAGGAGAGACAAAAGTGACAAAATTAGCAGGAAATATTAAGGAAGGAGATGGGGTCATATTTCCTTGGATTTAATTCACAGAGGAGGTGGAAAAGTTCTGGTGATAATTTACTAAAAATAAAAACGGCAGTAGAATTTCTATTTCAAATCCATCAAAAAACTTGAAACACTCTAAGATTCTATTCATACATGCCCATGACAGTATCCCTGTTTTCCGAAGAAGAAAAAGAAAACACAAACAAAGAAAGAACATATAAAAAATGGTATTCCAGCAAAGATTCAGGCCTTCTGCGCAGACGTGCTCTTGGAGGAGGACCCTGCCTCCGCGGCAGGTAAGGGCGAGAAGGGCAGCTCGTCTGGCAGCCCTGAGGTGAAGGTGTGGCCGGCGCTCCTCTGGGTGGCTGTCTCGGGAGCCACCGGGGCTGTACGGAAGTCRCYGTGGGCCCCCTTTYTTTYTCCTGGCACCCTTGGAAGGGGGCCGTGTAACGACGGCCTGGGCAGAGTGTGGAGCTGGGCTTCTGCCGGGCGGTGGTCTTGGTGGGTTTGTTGTTTWGGGGGCGTCCGGAGGGGAGCGGGAAGACYCGCCGAGAAGTGCGAGGGAGGGGTTTGCGGAGGCCTTAGAGCTCGAGCGGCAGGCCGCGTGCTCGCAGCGGGGAAGCGCGCTTCTGTCGCTGCCGCRCAGCTCGGCCGGRGCGCGGGGCTGTTTCCTCRATGTCCTGATCTCATCTCTGCTGTGTGCCTTGCTCCCGGTTCCCTGCTCCTGCAGAGGCTGAAGAGGGCAARAAGGAGGCGGCTTTGGAGAAGCTGCAAGCTACGAGAGTGAGGAATCTGCAAGCAAGTCACGAGGCCGAAGATGCAAGTTGCAGAAGATGGAGGAGAAGGAAAGGGACCCTTGACACTGGCAACTCTAGCGTAGGCAGGCTCAGGAAGCAGATCCGC
>NW_028185516.1:0-2068 GCF_003343005.1 Rhea americana | reverse complement strand
ACATTTAAAAGGCAGAGCTTTTAAAATGGGATCTGCCTAGTATGCCACTGAAAATTCGTAACATTGTGAGTAACACTGTAGGACCATAAAGGTGTATCATGGTCCTTTACTCTCGAATGATGTTGAGATCTGTTCTGGACTACAACAAATCTAGATCATGCTGAGTGAACAGCTCAGGCTCTGATAGTGCCTGTCAGCTGTTGATGGCATAAAAAGGGCTTAAGTTTAAAATAGAATAGTGTGAAAACAAGTCTATAATCTGCTGTGAATAATCTCATTAAAAAAAAGTGAAATTCAAAATATTTTGTTTACAATACTATGCTGTTTCCTTACAGTTTCATCCACTTTTTATAATCCATCAAGGACATAAGTCCTCTAACATGAATCAGCAGAGTAGTAATAACATCTGTTCATTATATACTGCGAATATCCAGCAGAGCATCTTTCTCAAAGAAGCATATGAGAACTGACAGTTAAATAGATGTCACAAGAAACCCTAAAATAGATACAGCAACTGTATTTCCTTAACCCTTAGGCACCTCCAAAACATATGATAGTTAGATGTTTTTCAAGTTCACTACAGGTGTATTTAAAGAATAGAGTATATAAGTGCCTTCTGAAATAAAAGTTAAATGATCAAACTAAGAATTTTACAATTTCAGTTTATATGACCAATATTCCAAATTTTTAAATGCTATCTCTTCACCAAAACCTGGGTCAGTATAGGTGGTGTTAACGATTTTCTAATGCATAACATACTACATACATACTACATAGTATGTCTTGAAGATTCTGTCCTCTCTGAAATTCTCTTAAGACGTTGTCGCCATCCCTTCCTTGGCTAATTAAAAATTGTAGTTGGATAAAAAAATCTCATTTGTGTTTTTCCTGCTAATGTAAGTGTACATTTTTACTTTGAAGCATAGCAAACTTTTCGCCCTTCAGTATTATCTTAAACTAACTGAAGACTCTGAAAGCGTGCATATCTCACATAATCAATAATTGCTCTAATACTGTCAGTATCAGTTAATCAAAAATTAACTAGTTAAATCACCAGCAGAAAATTTTCAAATGTCATGAGAAAGCTTCATTGGAGAATGCTTCTTTCCTTGACCTAAACTCAAAACCTCTTCCATTTATTAATTTTTTTTTGTTTGTTTTGCTGAGTGGTTCAATGTGAAACTTAACAGTGAGTTAAATTACTAAAAATAATAGTAATAATAATTACTATATTATGATGAGATTTTTAGTTTGAGATATTATTTCATTCGTATTTACACTCCATTAAATTAAAATTAAACATTTTTTGTCTTTTTAGTAGAATTTAAGTATTTCAAAAAAGTTATTTTTTCATTACCAACTCTCATTTCTACACTTAAAATTCTTCATGCAATAAAACATTAATTTATGCTTGTTGTCAAGGTAACAGAGTTTATCAGAAGAAGAGAAATCGTAAAATATGTAAAATGTAGATGCAAATTCACTATTTATTAGGATAGATAAATACTCATTCTGTCAAACACTAGTTATCTTACATTAGTGTGGAATTGAATACAATCTTCTAGGGAAAAAGAAAATCTAGAATCTTTACAAATATTACTCTCCTGTAATATTATGTAGCTTTCCTTTAATGAAGAGAGTGAAATGGTGGCTAATACAGCAAGTGTTAACAAGATACAGTCTTTGAACTTGAACTGTCAGCCAACGCACATTCACGGTCCTTCTCACTTCAAAGGGAAGAACTTCCTTGAGTGTGACAGTGTGAACAAGCTTCCTTCTTCCTTCCTCCCTCCATCCTTCTCTAAACACTCTTTATCTCTCACTGAAAAATGACCCTCAGTTACTGACTTCAGTCATTTTTACTGCAGCCTCTTTTCATGGCTGGAACAGAGGATTTTGTGTGGACTAAGCAGGAGTGACATTAGGACTGAACGGTGTGAAGACTTCTTAGTTGTATAATACAGAGCAGGACATGTCATGAGTTGCTGTTAACATTAGCTGAGATGTGGAAGCGTATAAACCAGTCTGCAGGGCAGTGGAGTTGAGCTGGTCCTGGCAGCACGCGGGC
>NW_028185515.1:0-1956 GCF_003343005.1 Rhea americana | reverse complement strand
TCCCTGCATCCCAGGACCCCTTGCACTGGGAAGACCAGGCTTCCCTGCATCCCTGCACCCTGGGACCCCCTGCACTGGGAACACTGGGCATCCCTGCACCCCAGGACCCCCTGCACCAGGAAGACCGGGCTTTCCTGCATGCCAGGACCTCCTGCACCGGGAAGACCGGGCTTCCCTGCTTCCTGATACCCCCTGTACTGGGAAGACTGGGCATCCCTGCATCCCTGCACCCTAGGATCCCCAGGACCCTGTGCACCAGGGACACCTGGCATCCCTGTACCCCAGTACTCCCTGCACTGGGAATACCGGGCATCCCTGCACCCTAGAACCCCCTGCACTGGGGACCCCCTGGATCTGGGACATCTGCCATCACTGCATCGCAGAGCCCATGCACCCTGAGACCCCTGGCAGCCCAGGACCCCTTTCACCGAGGACACCCAGCATCCRTGTGTCCTGGGACCCTCTGCAGCCCAGACCCCCTGCATCATGCATCCTTGCACCCCGTGCTCCCTGCCCTGGGGGTGCTCCGCATCCCTGCAGCTCAGGACCCCCTGCACCRGGGAGACACTGGGCTTCCCTGCACCTTGGGGTCCCCCTGCACTGAGGGTGCCCTTCATCCCTGCACCCTGTGACCCCCTGCACGCCGGACACCCAGGATCCCTGCACCCCCGGGCTCCCTGCACTGGGGGCCCTAGGCATCCCTGCATCCCAGGACCCCCTGCACCCTGGGGACCTCCTGCACCAGGCACCAGCACCCCTGACAACACTGGGTGACCTGCACCCCTTGCACTMTGGAACTACTTGCACTGGGAATATCAGGCACCCCGAGACCCCTATGCCAGCACCGTCAGGCACCACGGGATGCTGCACCCCAGGGATCCCCTGCACCCGCAGACTCCCTGGGAATTGTGTGTATCCTGCACCCTGGGGACCCCCCGGACCAGAATCCCGGCATGCTGGGAACCCCTAGCGTCACGCACCCTCGGGCACCGCAGGCATCCTGCACCGTGGGAGTTTGGCATCCCGCGCCCTGCACGTCCCCAGCACTCTGCACCCCAGGAACGCCAGCATCCGGGGAATCCTGCATGCTCAGCATCCTGGGCATCCTTGCGCCCTGCACCATTGAGCACCCCAGGAACCYTCTGCCCCCAGGACGTCCTGCACCCACAGCACCCTGAGCACCCAGCGCTCTGCTTCCCTGGGAGTCCCTGGCAGCCCCGGGGACGCCCAGGCACCTCGCGCTACTGCTGGGCACCCCACACGCTGCCGGCACCCAGTGTGGTGGGTGTGCGGGTGGGGGCAGACAGTGGTGCCCGGCGTGACGGTGTCCGTGCACGGCGGTGTCTCTGRGTCGGTGCCCACTGGGTGCGGCGGGCACGCGTGCGTGTTTCGGGCACACGCCGTATGTGCGTGAGCGCACGTGTGTGCGGGGCTGCGTCGTGCGTGTGTGATCCCGGGACCGGGGGTTTCCCCGAATCCCCCGTGCGCCTGGTTGAATTGTGGGGACACCTCTTGCTGCRGGCCCTGCGCCCCGACCCCAGTCTTGCCGTGGGGCTGGGCTGTGGGTGATGCAGGGTCCCCGGTGCCGGCACAGCCCCGGTGCTGCCCGTTGTCCCCGAGTTTTCCTGATGTGACGTGGGGCTGCGTTGTGCCCGGCTCCGTGCCAGCGGCTCCCCGGTCCCTGGGCTGACGGGGGCTCGGCGTCCCGCGGCGGGGACGTGGTGGGGGCTCGCGGGGGCTGCGCGGTGCCACCGGGCTGGTGGCCCGGTGATGTCATGGTGGCGAGTGTTGGGGTCTTGCTGATGTCACGCTAGCGAGTGTCGGGGTCTTATTGACATCGTGGTGGCCTGTGTCAGGGTACTGGTGACATCACAATGGTGAGCGTAAGGGTCTTGGTGACATCACAGTGGCACTTGGGCTCTCGGTGATGTCACAGTGGCACGATGTAGTGAGGAA
>NW_028185514.1:0-2079 GCF_003343005.1 Rhea americana | reverse complement strand
ACCAGAATTCCTGGCTCCTTCGAGCAGCGCTGCTTTCCAGTAGGTCAGCCCCCAGCCAATGCTGGTGCATCAGATTATTTGTCCAAAGAGCCCAGCTGCAAAGCACTGAAGGGACAATTTRAAAAAGGTACTTCAGCACCTCTTGGATTCTGCGGCACAAGGCTCAGARCAGTCATATGACACTTCTTTCCCTCAGCATCTAGTATCTGAGGATCTTGGATCCAAGCAGAGTCTCCCATCTGGTCCAAAATTTGAATWTCATTTTTTTAAGTTATTAAAAAACATTATGCACCATATATATGCTATATTGTGTGTATGTGAGTGTGTACATCTTTCTCTCCAGCTTCCTGAAGTGAATAGCTTAATGTTTAGTTATATATTATATATAGGTTAGAGACGGGAGAGGGCTGTGTTTCAGATTATCTTTAGATTAAGGTATAACATCTGATGTGTGATGTAATACATAGAAAAACAGTCTTAACCTTTCCCCTTGATAGTGCAGAATCACTAAGATTGTGAGATAAGCTGCTTGATGATTTCCATCCAACCATTTACAAGTTCACGTAACCCAATTAAAAAACACGAGAAATAATTGTACAAACTGCTAGACACTTTATTTTGCCATCCTCATTCTGCTAACAGTGGTGGGAAGCTCTTGGTCTGATCATCTGAGAGGCTGGTGCACACACAAGGATGAACGTGGCATTCGCTTTGATTCCCGGGGGAGAGGATTAAGGTAAGAACAGGGAAAAAGTTCATAGCAAAGGTGACCCTCAACAGAGAGCCAAAACCCAGTAACATCCATCTTTAAATGGCTCTGAGATGCTTTCTGGTAAATCCCAGCATTAAAAGCAAAGGAACCTGTTTCCTCCAATTAAAGGATCCTATGACTGGAACATAGAAATTTGTAGTAGAAATGTGAAGATCAGTATGGATAAAGGGGAATAAAGTGCATATACCCTAAGAGGGACTTCTCTTCATTTCCTCTGACTCCCCAAATCCTAGGGTCCAGCAATTGGGCACCTAAACATGCCTAGCAGTTGCCTCCAACCCTCAGCCGCCGAAGAAATGACTGCGCTGGGTGTCAGAGAGCAGTTTTATGCCATGTCATTCCTGGAGGAGGGTAGCCCTCTGGGGTACAGTTCCAGCATTGGAAGACTCTGAACCCTGGAGGGACTGGGAAAATGTTGCTAGTTCCAGTCAAGTTGATATGTGAGTGACAAGCACTGTGGAAACAGCTGCAGCACTGCCAGAACCTTCCTACTGGCTTACTCAGGCTAACACAATGCTATGCCCTTAGYGTAGCCAGGTGCGTAGTCGTGTTCATTGCTTACCTCTGTCCAGCATTAACTTTTTAAAAAACTTTTGTTCTGCTGGTAATTGCAACTGTGGAAAACCTTTAGGTAACGGGTAGGAGCTCTAGGTATATAACTGTCTTGCTGAAGTGAGACTGCAGCTGACAGGAGAATTTTGTTGTGAAACTAGGACAAAGTGACCTACAACTAGGATGATTCCATCGTCTTGCCAAATACTGATATTCTGATAAGGCTTAATATGTGTATACAGAAGCTAAAAGGAGCTGCCGTGTAGGTAGAAGAGCACACAGTAAAAGCCCCCCTCAAGAGCAAAGAGGAAACCATCTACTGTTCATCACCTTTAGCCTTTAAACATGCACTTTGAATTATATAATCTGAAACCAGCAGAACCTGTTAAGGGATGTGTCTGTGACATACTATTACTCATAAACAACAAAAAACCTTCTTACAAGGTTTTCAGGTGCTAGTTTTCAGGTGCTGTTATTTTCTTCTGGAGACTGTGTGGACTCAGCATGTTTTGAGTTTAACATTTTATGAAGAGCAGAAGATAGGGAGAAAGGGGATAGGAACCTGTGGCAGGGCTACAGTTATTTCTGCAACTGGTTTAGAGATAACACATTACTAGCCCTGATCTGGTAGTACGAAAAGTAATTCTTTGCAAACCCAACTCAGAACTGGGGAACAAAATGTTCTGCTCTGTGATGTGATCAGCATGCAGGTATCAGGGAGAAGTAGCTCAGGTATGATTTTAATTCAGTTAGAG
>NW_028185513.1:0-2034 GCF_003343005.1 Rhea americana | reverse complement strand
CGAAAGACAAAATCAAGGTAAGCTAGAATAACTTTGATGATTAATTCATCTGAATCATTTTTTATCAAGTACATAGAGAGCACAGCAGATAAGACCTCTCTACACAGAAGGCAAACTGACATTTAATTACGTGAACTTCTGTATTTGTATAACATCTATATTGATCTATATATATATACAGAGAGTTATAGAAGCAAAATTAAAAATACTAGAATACTAGAATTTTTTAAAAAACTTATTCTAATGTAACACTTCAGACTGTATTTTCTAGCTTCTCTTGGTCATTTTGAATAAATCTTCTTTTCAGCCACTATAACCACAATACAAACTCTTGGTACATTTAGTTCATTTCAGATACTGCATTTAGCAACCTCAAGTTTTCTCATAGTCATTCCACTACCAGATGTCCTGTGATACAAGAATAATTTGTTGAAATATCAACTTCACTACTCATTCAACACACAAATAAAGAAATCTTTAAAAGACTTTTAAATGAAATCCCTCCCTTCTATGCCTTTAAAATAAATCTTTATTTTAAAGATGGCAACTCTTTTTTTAGGACTATCAATGCTATTGTTCTTAATAGACTGCACACAGCAAATAAAATAGCATAAATTATGATTCCCCTCCTTACTTCTTTCATGTCATGAGGCAATTTTGGAAATGTTGTAATATATCATGGAAACTCAGGAGGAAAGTGGTATAAATACTGGAAATATGAGTTTGACCCCTCCAGCAGAAAAATGGCAACACAATTTGACTTTTTTCCTTATAACATATTCCTCAAACACATGATACAGTAATTTAAAGTTACTCCCTAGACCTGCCTGGATGTTAATTATGAATGAGATAACAGCAACAGACTTGTTAAGCAGCATGGACACATTTATTTCTCCCTTTGAGATTCAGCACACACAAATTAGGTCTGATACGTGTGGCTGGATGTTTACTGCAATGGTGATACATGTGGCTGGATGTTTACTGCAATGGAAAGGGCTTTAATGCTTTGTTACGTCTTATTAAACAATTAGAATAAAATTGACTAGAATGAGTCTAATCAAGATTTTTTTTTAATCAAGAATGCCTGAATTCAAAACCTTTAAGCATGAAAATCATGTAATCTCTTAGAAGTCCAGTAACAGTGACATAAAACAAGTTTCCTTAAAAGAAATAAAGTTAAACTGAATACATCAAACAAAAAACAACTATGATTACTATTCCTCAATAGAGGTATTCTACATCCAGCCTTAACAGTAATTCAAATCCATAAATGCACTGACCATAGTTAGAGGACTAGAACTGGTGGGCAAACCATGAAAGTCAAGCACTGATTTAACTACAGGAACTTGGAACTTAGAGGAAGTTAATTGGAATAGCATTCTCCTCTCCTCTTATTTTCATTTCTTATTTTTCATTTTAGCTTGTTAAGATTCATTACACAAATCAGAACAGAATTCTAAGTTAGGTAAACTCCAGTCAAGCATTGCACAGACCTCATGCATACTCAATAGGCTTTGAAGAGCAGAGCAACTATCACATGAAGTGGATGTCTATGGTAAACACCTTCTTCTACCACAGTACTGTTAAATATTATAGCCTTTTTATTTCTTAAGGTGTCATCAATGAATGATACAATGTGATACAATCATTAAACACTGAATTGGTAACATATTCATTCTGCTCACCTGTCAGTGTCCAAAAACTGCTGATAACCTTTTCTTTCTATCCTAATTAAAAATAGCACAACTTCAGTGTAGCAACCTTATTATCTACTCTAGGTATATGGAAAAACATGACAGAATTCACTTAAGTGGTACAAACAGTATTAACCAAATTGAAAATTGCATGACTGGTAAACTACTTTCTGTATTTGGTCCACTCCACATCATACACTGCTGATAGCTGTTTCTAGAAAAAAAATTAACTAAAATGGCTAATCATTCAATTTATTGAGTCCTTGTGTTCACAGTAATTAGAAAGATGCTGGAGAGTATCTCTGCAGAGARGGACCTGGGAGTGCTGGTGGATGACAAG
>NW_028185512.1:0-2088 GCF_003343005.1 Rhea americana | reverse complement strand
CAGGGAATGTGCCAACCAAGCAGTCTGTGGAATTTGGAATACTTCTATATTTTTTCACTGCCAATTTTTTAGCATTATGTCCAAAAGGAAAAATATATTTGAAATGGAAACCTTCCTGTCACTTTTTGTTTGTTCACAAGTGTTCAGTGCTGCTTCTCAACAGCTTTACATAACCCAYTAGAAGCAGAAAACTGGTCTTAATAGCTCTTTTGTGTAGTGATCAATATTTCTTTAATTTTCATMTCATTGACTCAACAGGGCTAGAAAAGTCATAAAATAATGCTGAATGTGTAAAAAGAATGCAACTCATTGGCAATGTCTTGTTGCTTCTTCTCTAACACACATAATCCTGATATTGGTAGACATATTAAAATACTCTACTGTCTTGTACAAAACAGTGTGCTTTCAGTCCAGAATGCTTGACATTTTAAGAGAACTGCAGAAGAAGCACTATATTTTCTCTAATAATAAAGTTAGCCTGAGTTTAAATTTTGGTCTTTAATATATATAATTAAGCAGACGTATCAATTATGCTGATGGCACAGTCTCTGGTGATTCTCCAGTCTCTCCTTGGCAGGCTAGGAAACCCAATGATTATGAGGCTTCCTACAAAGCATATGTGCTGTGTAGAATAGGCACAACTATTAGGTTCCTTCTCATCAAAAGATTCTTTATTTAGAAAGAAGAGAGTGGCTTGAATTCTAGTTTCYTATTTTATTTTTTTTATTTATCTATTTATTAGTACAGAGTCTCCATAAAATAACATTTGCCTGCTTCCTGGGTCCATATGCTTTGCTGCATTCTAGTTATCTACGCAGACATCAGGAGCATGTACATAGCCTGTAGTCTGCCTATACTCTTCGTTTCGAATATAGTTGGTTAAGGTAAATATTTCCTAGGCCTGAGAAACACCTGCTAATGCCACTTTTAAATGCTGTGATTGTTCATTTTTACAATACATTCTTTTGCTAACAAATAGTATAGTAATTCTACTCTTAATTTTTTTGATTGGCAGGAATAATTTGGAATTCCAACAACTATCACAGCTGATGGCATGTTTACCCAGATGGCAATGCTATCAATTATTTAGTGTTTGTTTTTGTTTAATTAAGCATGATACCTCAGCACCATACAAAACATAAACAAGAAGCAATATTTGCCCTTCAGAGCTGAAAGCCTGAAGACAAACAGGAAAAATTAGATGAACTAGCAGACCTAAAGATGATCTGCCTCAATGTTCTCTAATTTTTATTATCTGTAGTTCTTTTTGATAGATGATGGGGCTTCGGATTCCTAAATATCTTGTTTCTGAGTCTACTTTATGTGCATTAATACTAATGTCAGGTGAAAATCTGGTCCATCCAAACCTGTACCACTTGAAATAGACCTATACCAATGGTTTAATTTGAAGACTTAAAGAAATGTAAGACAAGTGAACTCATGTCATCAAAAATGTTTTTTGCATTTGATTTCAAAAATAGTATTGCAATCACAAATAGTGGTTAATGACACAATGACAGCATTTCCACTGACATTTAGTTTTGAGTTGTTTAAATAGTTAATATGACTGAGAATTATTACAAATGTAGTTACCACCGTAGTCAGCTAAACTAGATACTTGTCCTCCTAGGCTCCCTCAGTTTTTAAACAAAGGAAGAGAAAATGAACAACTTGAGGATCCAGAATCACCCTCTACTACAGTGTCTCTAGCTACTGAGAAGTGGGGAAAACAAGGTAATTCATCTGGATAAATAAGGTGCATGAAATTGAGTAGTGGGAATGCCTGCTGATGTCAGGTACTTTTATGAACAAACAGCTGTTGCTAAGCCTTCCAAATTGTGCAAACGAATACAGCTCTTTGAGTATCTGACCATTCAAATATAGTAATTATATCCCCAAAATATCAAAGCACACATGTACAATTCATACTATAGTAGCATATATATGTCAAATGATTGTCTGAATATTATACATATCAATTAAAAAATCACATACAGGAGTTGGTTACAATATATCTATTTATCATTACAGTTTATACTGAAAAGGTGTGAGAATTTTTGGAAATATAGGTGCCTGTAAATTGCACCA
>NW_028185511.1:0-1997 GCF_003343005.1 Rhea americana | reverse complement strand
ATAGAATGTGATGCGATAGAATGTGACGCAATAGAACGTTATGAGATAGAATGTGACGCGATAGAATGTTAGGCGATAGAATGTGACGCGATAGAATGTTTGTGACACGATAGAATGTAACGCAATAAAATGTGACGCGATAGAATGTGACGCGATAGAATGTTTGTGACACGATAGAATGTTTGTGATGCGATAGAATGTGGCGCGATAGAATGTTAGGCGATAGAATGTGACGCGATAGAATGTTTGTGACGCGATAGAATGTGACGCGATAGAATGTTTGTGACACGATAGAATGTTTCTGACGCGATAGAATGTCTGTGATGCAATAGTATGTGACGTGATAGAATGCTTGTGATGCAATAGAATGTTACGCAATGGAATGTTACGCGATAGAATGTGATGCGATAGAATGTTTGTGACACAATGGAATGTGACGTGATAGAATGTGACGGCATAGAATGTGATGGGATAGAATGTTTGTGACACGATAGAATGTTTGTGACGCGACAGAATGTCTGTGATGCAATAGTATGTGACGCGATAGAACGCTTGTGAAGCGATAGAATGTGACATAATAGAATGTTGCGTAACAGAATGTGACGCGATAGAATGTTTGTAACACAATGGAAAGTGACGTGATAGAATGTGACATGATAGAATGTGATGCGATAGAATGTTTGTGACGCGATAGAATTTTTGTGACGCGATAGAATGTGACGCGATAGAATGTTATGCGATAGAATGTGATGCGATATAATGTTTGTGATGTGATACAATGTGACACGATAGAATGTGACATGATAGGATGTTTGTGATGCGATAGAATGTATGTGACACAATGAAATGTGACGTGATAGAATGTGACGCGATAGAATGTGATGCGATAGAATATTTCTGACACGATAGAATTTTTGTGACGCTATAGAATGTGACGCAATAGAATGTTGCGCGATAGAATGTGACGCGATAGAATGTTTGTGACACAATCGAATGTGACGTGATAGAATGTAACGCGATAAAATGTGATGCGATAGAATGTGACACAATAGAATGTGACGCGATAGAATGTTTGTGATGCGATAGAATATTACGCAATAGAATGTGACGCGATAGAATGTCTGTGACGCGATAGAATGTGACGCGATAGAATGTTTTTGATGCGATAGATTGTGACGCGATAGAATGTGACATGATAGGATGTCTGTGACGCGATAGATTGTGACGCGATAGAATGTCTGTGATACAATAGTATGTTACACGATAGAATATCTGTGATGTGATAGAATGTCTGTGACGTGATAGAATGTGACGCAATATAATGTTGCACGATAGAATGTGACGCGATAGAAAGTTTGTGACACAACGGAATTTGACGCGATAGAATGTGACGGCATAGAATATGATGCGATAGAATGTTTGTGACGCGATAGAATTTTTGTGACGCGATAGAATGTGACGCTTTAGAATTTTAGGCGATAGAATGTGACGCAATAGAATGTTTGTGACACAATGGAATGTCACGTGATAAAATGTGACGCGATAGAACGTGATGCGATAGAATGTTTGTGATACGATACAATGTGACGCGATAGAATGTGACCCGATAGAATGTGACGCGATAGGATGTTTGTTACGCGATAGAATGTGACGCGATAGAATGTTTGTGAGAAATGGAATGTGAAATGTTAGAATGTGACGCGATAGAATGTGATGCAGTAGAATGTTTGTGACACGATAGAATGTTTGTGACGCGATAGAATGTGATGCTATAAAATGTTTGTGACACAATAGAATGTTTGTGATGCGATAGAATGTCTGTGATACAATAGAATGTGACGCGATAGAATGTTTGTGACACAATGGAATGTGACGCGATAGAATGTGACGCGATAGAATGTGACGCGATAGAATGTTTGTGACACAATGGAATGTGACGTTATAGAATGTGACGGCATAGAATGTGACGCGATAGAATGTTTGTGACGCGATAGAAT
>NW_028185510.1:0-2107 GCF_003343005.1 Rhea americana | reverse complement strand
CCATGGTGCCATGGGGATGGTGTGGGCTGTGAATATCCCTTTCCTGCTGCAGTACCTGGCAGGTAAAGTGCTGTTGGTTGAGGAGGAAGAGGCTAGAAAGGCTGAATGGGAGGCAGGAGAAGGCAGTGCCCAGGTGTGAGAAGGCAGTGCCCAGGTGTGAGAAGGCAGTGCCCAGGTGTGAGGGAAGAGAATTGGCCCGGAGTTTCTTGGTGCTTGCTCCGCAGCTGTTCCCCTTTCCGGGGGTGAGCGCTGGCACCAAGGGCAGTATGGGGTCCAGGAGCAGCTCATCCAGAGGAAGGGGCCTTTCCTGCCTGACGCTACCATGAGCAGGCTTTGCGGCAGCCCAGCATCCTTGCTGGATGGGTTTGAGAGGCCTGGACTTGGCACTTCTACGTGTGGGTAAAACATGTCCAGATGCAAATGCCTGTGCATGGTCGGTGCCCTTGTGTGACAGCCTGGTTTGCGCTGGGAACTGCAGTTGAGCAATAGAGATTGAGACTGGCAGGCTCTGTGGCTGACCTGAGCCAGTGAGCCCGTCTCTGGTGCCCAGCGTCAGTCAGGTGTCCTGGGACTGGCAAGGAGTTTGGCATTAGGGCTTTAGCCCCTTCTGGCATGGGACCTGGAGGGTGTTTAAGTGCACAGGAGACCCCTGGGCTCCTCTCTGATGCTAAGTAACATGATGTGTTTTCTTGCTCTGGCTTTGTAGGGAAAAGCGAGAGCTCACTGGATGTTGCTGAGTGGGAGCACCTTCTGCTTGAGGTACAGCGCTGCTGCAAGGGCAGCAGAGAAGGGTGAGAAAGAGGGGGAAGGGGTAAGTGGAAACTTAACCAGGAGCAGAGGAAAGCTGAGAAGAAAAATGCCAGTTCTGTTTAGAGAGCAGGAAACACAGGAAAGACACCTTGAAAAGGTCCTTAGGATTTTGTTTTGCAAAGAGCTATGGATCACAGAGAGTTGTTTCCTGTGCTGCTGTGTCACATCATTTTGACCTGCTCTACAGGGACACAGGCAGTGACCGTACAGCCAGGGAGCTGCCATGGGAAGGCCACTGTTTGGCATGCCTTGAAGTCCCACCAGAAGAATCTCCCATTGCCCAGATAAATAGAAGCAGGGAAGAGAAAAGAGGATGGGATTTGGGGCTGTCTCTTGTGGAAATCCCACCTTGGTCACGAAGGTAGGATTCACCGAACCCAGGCGATGGCTGCAGGAGAGGTGTGACCCACAGGGCCAGTCACTCAGGCTGCCTGTTTGGAGGGAGGGAGAGAGCAGGAGCACGGAGTGCTGGCAGAGCAGCCCTGGCCCCATGGGCCAGAGAGGCTTTGCTTCAACTTGTGTTTCCCCTAGTTCCTGAGGACTTTGCTTTGAGCTGAGCCAGCAGACAGGCAGCTACCCCGGCAGTCCTGGGAGCAGGTGGGTCCCTGACAAGGCCTTGTTTCTACTCCCATTCCTGATGGGCGCTGGTCGGAGAGATGGGACGCCACCCCAGGGCTGTGCCTGAAGTTCTTGCACTCTGCAGGCAAGCCGGGCTCCTCTGCTTCCCCAGACAAGCTTTTCCCTCTGCACCACTGGGCAGCAGGGCTGGGCTGAAGGGGCAGCACTGCAGCCAGCTCAACTGTGCCTGGTGCAGACTGCTGCTGCCTGACCTAGCTCTGTCCCACTAGGGTGTGCGTGACCATGTCTGGGGTGGCCTCTCCTCTTCCAGGCCTCCCTCTATCAGGCTATCAGGATGTCCCTGGCAGCGTCCCCTATGTCTGCAGGGAAATTAAAAAATACTTACTAAGAACAAATTATTTGGAGGCATCTGAGAGAGAGGTGAGTTTCCTCTTCTCTCCTTGCTTTCCCCAGAGCYCTTCTTTATTTCCAGGGAAGCAGCGATCTCTCCCAGCAGAGCACTCCAGGCTCTTCTGAATTCCATGTCACTGCTGTTGCCATTAGATGATACCACAGGTGTTGCTCAGAGCTTGCTATGGCCAAGTGTCAGCCAGAGGCTGACTCACCCTTTCTCCCATGTGCCACCTCTCTTGTGCCCTGTGCCTCATCCCTGGATGGTGGGGCCCTTGGGTGCCAGCGTCCGGTGGCCATTGGTGGGCAGATTTCTGTAGTAGATGGC
>NW_028185509.1:0-2064 GCF_003343005.1 Rhea americana | reverse complement strand
TATTTTCCTGCCCTTTTCTGCACCTTTTCTATCTTTATGGCACACTTTTCTGAGCCAAGGTGACYGTTACATTCCAGGCGAATGCATGCCAGTCATTTTACATAAGACCATTGGGGGATAAGATGTGTTAGCCTCTGTAGCACTACAAGTAAGCTCATTTTTGAATGCTTTTGACCACATTTTTGTGCAGATATTCTGTTTGAACTCAACTCAGGCAGTTCCTGTGAGTATGCAATATTTTACACTAGAAGTACTAAAACTCTCTTGTCAGATTGATCTAAGTTTAGCTGGGTTCCTTCCAGTCTTGACTAAGTTATATAATTTTCCAACACCTGCAATACTTGCCATTTCACTATTCATCTCCTATCATGTCCTCAGTCTATTATTTAATATTAATTCCAGTAAAGCTGATTCTCTATTATGGATGTCTCTTTATTCCCTACTTTGTTTTTGCAGATGGAARGAAAATAGTGAAAGAAGTGATGGCTTTATTGTTATTTTGGCAGTATATTTTCAGGGAGCTGTAATACAGTGCAAAGATGCACAAGCATGAGATGCATGAACTGGCTGTCTGCCCACTTGAATCACTGTGGGTCATGCAGAGGAGACAGGCTAAGGGAAGACAACTAGGACTCCCAGACCTGCAAATAGAAGTCCATTCTGGAATCCAGACCATAACACACAGTTTTGTAGAAACTGTCTTCTGAACTGTCAGATTGAAAGCTTCTGGACTGCTCTGTTTCAGGGTGGACAGTCAAGTGGGAGAATATGCACATTATCSTCATCTCAGTGGTTTCTTAGARTTTTATCCTCTGCACAAATGAGTGTATTCATCTCACCCAGTAATGCTCCAGGCCTGTGTGTACAATTTTCAGAGCAGTGCCTGCAACTGGGAGGTTCATTGTTCACCCAGTAGAACTTCAGTGTTTGGCAGGAACTGATTTCTTCCACATTCACYCATGTGTCATTCTGTTACTCTGAGTACTCCTGCCCAGGCATCTCATAAGTCACAGAGAAGGCAAGGGGATTGTACAGGCATCTCTGAGGCTGGGATTTAAACCAAGTATCACAAAGTCTTGCATATCTGTTGTTACTGACAGTGGCATCTCATCTGGAAGGAGCCCAGCATGATTCCTACAGCCTGGAGTGCTATGGCATCCACTAGAGAAGACATTGCTGTTTTTGTCAACTGAGACCATTGCATATGGGATCTACTCCTCCATGTTTTCTTCTTGCAGCTGTGTTAATCTTTGTGCTCTGTCTTTACCATTGCTTCTTCAAGMCCTGTGCTGAGAAAGAGCAGTGGACAGTCCTCTTTGGCTGAGCTAAAATCAAAGCTTGAGGCAGGGAGCTACAACCAGTTCTCATACTGTGCTGTACTCAGCAGAGCTAATTGAGGGGCCTATTAGGAAACAATACCCAGTAATATCCACATTACAGACTTATTTATGCCWACCAGAACCACATTTTAAAACATCTTCCAATTTTTTTGACACCCTTTTCTTTTCCAATATAAAGAAAATGAGTAGATGGGGAAGCTAAGAACTTGCTGATTGCCTTAGATTACTCAGTAATATCTGCCATTAGCTACCCTCTATCTCTGTGGTATCAAGCCAGTGCTAGTATGGAGGATAAGCAGAGGGAATGCTGCAGATACAGAGGCAACCAAATCTATCTATCCAAGAGCACATCACAACTTTGCTGCTAAAAGACAYTGCTCATCCAGGCTTTTATTCCCCTGATGTAGTTGAGAGTTCCAGGTCCTGTGAGCACCATTTATTTACAGCAGCAGAGGCATTCCCAGTTGCCTGAAATCTTCTTACTTAAAAAAAAAAAAAAACCCAGCTGGCTATAAGCTAGAAAAATTTGGAGACATCATTTGGCTTTGACATATAGGAGTTTAGGCTTAAAATCTGGTAAAGATGAAGCTGATACTAGGAATAACAGCTTGAAGAGCAGGCTGAGTGTGGCACCAGTCCAAATGCAGGATTACTGTGGCCTGAGTGAAGCATTCAGCACCTTGCAGAGAGCAGAATGATCCTACCCCAGTAGAGTGGCTGCTTG
>NW_028185508.1:0-2068 GCF_003343005.1 Rhea americana | reverse complement strand
AATAGGGACAAAGGATGGGGACAAGGAGAAGGGATGGGGACAGGGAGAAGGGATGGGGATAGGTTGGGGGTGCAAGTCTCTCTCTCTCTCTCTCTCTCGCTCTCTCTCTCTCTGTCTCCCCCCAAGCAGGGTGCGGGGGGGGATACGACCCCAAAGGTGGATTTCAGGGCTGGACTGTCCCACCTGGGTGACCCCACGAGGCCCAGGCACACTCTTGGCCCGGCGGCCCCTCCATAGCCACACGTTTCTTGCCGGGCTGGCCAGGCTGCCCTTGGCATGTCTAGAACAGCAAGAGATACCTAGAGCAACCAGCATGGCTCCACGCTCAGGGGCTCCCTGGCACRCAGGATATAGGTGTGGCAAAGACCCCTTGCTCCTCGTACAGCATCCTCCAGCCTGGAGCTCAAGGGGAACCAAGACCTGGAGATGCACCAAGAACTGGAGGTGCACTGAGAACCAGAGACACAGCAAGAACTGGAGATGCACTGAGAACTGGAGACGCACCGAGAACCAGAGAGCCACCGAGAACCGGAAAGTCACCGAGAACTGGAAACATACCAACAGCTGGAGAGGCACCAAGAACCGGAGACACACCGAGAACAGGAGGCACACCAAGAACCAGAGAGCCACCAGGAACCGGAGAGCCACCGAGAACGAGAGATGCTGTGAGCCAGAAAGCTACCATAAACTGGAGACACACCAAGAGCTGGAGAACTGAGGAGACACCAAGAACTGAGGAGACACTGAGACCCAAAGAGACACCAGGCACACAAGAGCCCCTCACACTCGCTGCTGGAGCGAGCCCGGGCGGGCACCTCCACCACAGCCCCGCCAGCCTCCTCCACCAAGACCGACCTAGAACCACAAGGGCAACCTGGAACCGGCACATGGCTGGGCACCGCGGGCCGGCCGACGCCGGCGGGCCGAAGCCTATTTGGTTGAGCGCACGTCTATGAGGTATATGTCCGAGGAGCTTCGGAAGAGGGGCCCGCCAGGCATGGGGCCGGGGGGCGGCTGCCTCCTTTCCCTCCCGCTCCGGCCCTCTTTGGCTGCAAGACAAGTAATTTGCTTCTATAAAACACCGGCAGACGCGGTGGGAGGTGAACGGGGAAGAGAGAGAGAGAGAGAGAGAAAGTCCTAACCCAGCACGGCCTTGTGCCATGGGGGACCCCAAGGCCACGACACCACGGAGGACCTTGGAGTCCCAACGCCATGGAGGACCCTGAGGCCATGACGCTGGGGAGATCCCCAAGGCCACGACACCAGGGAGGTTCCCACAGTCACAGCCCTGCACAGGTACCCAAGGCCAAGACAAGAGGGAGATCCCCAAAGCTGTACCACTATAGAGGTCCCCGAGGTGCCACCATCACAGAGGTCCCCAAGGCCACGACACTGTGGAAGTCCTGAGGCCATGGGACCGTGGAGGTCCCCAAGGCCGTGGCCATGCGGAGGTCGCTGAGGTGGCACCGTTGTGGAGGTCCCTCAGGCCACAGTGGTCCCCGAGGCCATGACGGTCCCGAGGTCGTGGCCTCATGGAGGTCCCCGAGGCCGTGTGCACTGGCCGCTGGCCTTTCCGGGGGCTGCGTCACAGCAATTGACTCATCATCATCACCTCTCAAGTCACTTCTAAGTCCCACAACTACAAATAAATTAACGAGGAAACAAGCTCAAGAGACCCTCCTGGAAGCCAGACGCCTGGGGCTGGGCCGAGCCGCTCCCCAGGGCCGGTGGGGACTGAAAGGCTCGGACCCCCCCCGCCCGCTCCGACCTTCCCCATGCTTCACCTCCACCCCGAAACACCCCGAAAAAGCCAAAGCAAAACACAAAACCGGGTGGGGAGGGAGCCGAGGGGGGGAGGAGAGGGGGGCTTGGGGGGCGGCCGGGCCGGGCTGGGCTGCCCCCGGCCGCCCCCGCGCGCCCCCTCCAAGCGTTTCTATTTGGTTTCTCTTTAAAGTATATGAGGTATATGGCGAGCTATCTCCAAAGAGCCTGGTGGGGCCGCGCCGCGCCGGCCCCCGCCCCGGGGGCGAATATTTGGTTTGACAGCTGTAGTTTAAAGCTTGTTTTT
>NW_028185507.1:0-2134 GCF_003343005.1 Rhea americana | reverse complement strand
ATAAGAGAGAGGAAATTAGCTCTTTTGCAAGTTCCTGCTTGGATGAATGCTAAGGCCGGCATATTTGGATGGATACTTTCCGACAAACAGGACTTTCAAACTTTTAGCAATAACTCCAAATATTTCACTGGAAGCACTTGGGGTTTGGTACATTTTATCATACCAAAGACAGGMGTTCCTATGGAACCTCAGAGATCCCCAAGTTGTGGAAAAGTCTGCCAGGAATTCAAGGACAGTTGTATTATGCCCTGCTCTCGTCAGAGTGTGAAGTAGCCTCTGCTTAAGAAAACCTAGAAACCTTTCCAACACCAGCTGGAGCAAAGCCTCTGAGCCTTTCCAAACGTCCCACAATTAACCTGGGATCTGGAGACTGTCCCAACACATCCACCAAGAGTGTGTGTGGGGTGGAACAGTCTCCGAAGCCTAGACAACACTGTGTTTACCTATGTTTTCTGAAGAAAATTTATCGGAATTTATCCAGGATGAAGAGTGGGGAATTTCATCAGTGCAGATACTAGTTTTAGTCCAACTAGGAATGAAAACGTACCTAATGCTGAGATTTCTCAGTGAAACCAAACATGTTCCTTTGTGGACAGCTTTCCAATCTAAGAACTGCATCCCTTGCCAGGAAGAAAAGGAAGCATCCGATCAGTACTGACGCAGAGAGGAGAGCGTGACCATTAGAATCAAATCCTCAGCAGCAAAGAGTCTCTTCGTCTCCCACTTTCAGCAAACTTAACCAGATCTAACACTACCCTCCATCTCTCAGTACGGCTATTGGCTAAAAACAGCAAAACTTCTATTTATATGATTGAAAAAAAAAATCCGTAAGTACACAGGTGATAAATTTAAAAAATCCGTTATCTGTACTTGCAGCAATAAAGACTCAACAGAAAAATTACCATTCTGCAATAATTTACCAATAAAAGTGAGACATAAGCATGTATTATTAAAGCTTGGAAAGGAGGGAAGAAGAGAGGTTTGTAAGTCTTTGCCCTACCTTCCCCACCGTTAACACTAGCCATCGACTTTCACTTCACAGAATCACAGAACGGTTGAGGTTGCAAGGGACCTCTGGAGATCAGATAGTCCAACCCCCCTGGTTCAACCACATGGCCCAGAACCGTGTCCAGATGGCTTTTGAGTATCTCCAGGGATGGAGACTTCACAATCTCTTCTGAGCAACCTGCCTCAGTGCTCAAGTCTCCCTCACAGTAAAGAAGTTTTTTCTCATGCTCATATGGACCTTCCTGTGTTTCCTCTCATCCTGTCCCTGAGCACCGCTGACAAGGGTCTGACCCCATCCTCTTTACATCCTCCTTCAGATATTTATACACATTGATAAAGGTGTGTAAGTTCTCCAGGCTGAATAACCCCAGCTCGCTCTCAGCCTTTCCTCATACCGAAGATGCTCCAGTCCCTTCATCGTCTTCACAGCCYTATGCTGGGCTCACTCCAGTAGCTCCACGTCTCTCTTGTACTGGGGAGCCCAGAACTGGACGCAGTACTCGAGATGAGGCCTCACCAGGGCTGAGGAGAGGGGCAGGATCACCTCCCTCCACCTGCTGGCAACACTCTTCCCAATGCAGCCCAGGAGACCACTGGCCTTCCTGGCCACAGGGGCACATTGCTGGCTCATAGTCAACTTGTCATCCACCAGCACTTCCAGGTCCTCCTCCACAGAGCTGCTTTCCAGCAGGTCAGCCCTACGTGCAGGACCCTGCACTTGCCTTTGTTGACCTTCATAAGGTTCCTCTCTGCCCATCTCTCCAGCCTGTCAAAGTTGGAGCCATTTAACACAGACGTATGGCTGCACAACCTTCTCCAACTCAGATCAAGACTGTGCTGGTCCCGGGAAATTACTAAATAGGATAAAACCCAGAACAAGCAAGAATTTATGCAACCAGCTGAGCTCACACAGAACTGTATTTTCATCCTTTCCTYTCTCCTTTCAGAAACAAGTCACTCAGCAATGATAACCCCTTGTTACACACAGATGTTTTAAGCTAAAGAGTGCTCTTGACATAATTGTTGAGTGTAAAGGTGACATCACTCTTAACGTGGGTATTACTCAACACTTTCATCAATCAAAAGGCATACGGATCTTGAAACATCTGAGAAATCCAACATAATA
>NW_028185506.1:2473760-2552260 GCF_003343005.1 Rhea americana | reverse complement strand
ATTTCAAGTGCTTTTATTGGACCATTAGACCATAGCAGTGGATTTGACCAGAATCTTGCAAAGAAGACAGGCCTTGCCTGTCCTCACCAACGTGGGGCAGAGCTTCTGCTTTCCTCTCCAGCATTTTGCAAAATTGTGTTCTTCAATACTGTTTGCTTTATCTGGTATTGACATTCCTCCGT
Source organism: Rhea americana (assembly GCF_003343005.1). Lineage (NCBI taxonomy): Eukaryota > Metazoa > Chordata > Aves > Rheiformes > Rheidae > Rhea > Rhea americana. The sequence continues at coordinate 2,552,078 of NW_028185506.1, read as the reverse complement.
GTTTCTTGTCTTGCCCAATAGTCTTTCTAGCACGACRGATCTACCTAAATAGTTTTCTTTTTCTGGTGACGAGCTCAGTTCTGTCCTCCTGGCATTCTTACCTACGAATTCCCTTCTTTGCTTACTTACGCCCCAGCCTTGTAAAGTGGGTGTAAGCCAATCTTGAGCGTGGACTTCTTTTGTGACAGAGACTGCCGTTAAGCCGGAGTGAAGGAGCCAATGTCCCTTTTGACTGGATAGGTAGGAACCAAGGGGAAGCTGTAACCTTTGATGCTTAACCACAAGAGGCAGGTCATGCTATTATTGCATCATCAACATCAACACACCCTCTGGAACAACTATTCTCTTGTACATTTCCTAAGAATATTGCATGGCCTCCCCTATCATTCTTGCGTGTTGCAATTTTTAAATTACAGAATGGAGAAGAAGACAGCAAGGGACACAAATTTAATGAATGGTTGCACTGAAAAGTGCTATGTGAAAGTCTCCAAAGAACGAAAATCTCCAGAGCTTAGCAGTTCTGTTGAAGCCACAGGAACTGGTAAACTCAGACCACCAAGTACCTGATGAACCTGTATGAGGCCACTAGCACATAACAGCATTGACAACAGGTATAATAAGTCAGGCTGTGGCTGCTGTTCGCAGGCAAAGACTGCAGAATTATTTAGACATCTGATGAAACCCCATGAGGGCCTTTCTGAGGGCTTTTCTACCCAGAAGCCACTGGTGATCAAGACAACCCTCTGCTTCTGAGGGTACCATTGGGTTTGGCCTCCCAATGGCTGCTCCAGACAGGTAGCTACAAGTGAGGGTGTGGACTGAGTGAAGGAATTAGTGAATGTGCTCTGAGAATAGTGACCCGCTCTCAATGGTAACAGCTTGACTCTAACAGCAATAACAGCCAAYTAATAAAAGGTGTTCTAAAAAGTATTGCTTGTTGCCTTTGTCTTCCCCAAATCATTTGTTATGTGTTTATAATGTTTATAAGGGAAAAGGGAATTTGCAACAGAACAGCTCCTTTCCCAAAGAGGAGCTGTCAGGGGCTGCAGGAACTCATTGCTCCTCTGAGAAGAAAAGTATCCCAAACAAAAATTTCAGCTTAAATGCCCCACCACTCAGACAACCAGAAATTCATGCCCTCCTGCTGCTCTGAAACATGGGCCAGACACCATTTCTTGTGTTATTTTGTTCCTTCCACTGAAATGCATAAATGAGAAGGCGCCTAACAAAACATGGCACGTTTAAATAGTTACACACAAGGAGGCCTGGTGGCATGAAACAGGAAATCTTGAGAGGCCAAGGGGAAGCAGATTCACAGAATCAGAAGCAAAAAAAGAAGAGAAACAGAACAAATACGGAAACAGAGGACATTTTCTGATAAGGAAGAGAAGATGTGAAAGAGAAAATATCAAACGAATTAATTGATCAACAGGTCAATGAGCAGAGCTGGAAGCCCCARGCTTTCCATCATTCAGATCCAGCTTTCATCTTCAATGTTGTTTCCTTTCTATGGCTCAGGCCTTCTTAGAGCTTCTTGAAACTTGGAAAGTCTTGTTTTGTTTCTTGGCAACACTACTTGATAATTTTCTGTAAGGTTACTTTAAATTGCACCAGGGTTTGATCCTAGCTGTCTGGTAGGACTGAAGAGAGGCAAACATGTTCTTGCTGTTTAAAATGTTCAGCAAACACAGGGCCATCCTTAACTGAAAAGACAGGAGCACTCTAAATGATAAAAAACATTTCTTTTTATCCGTACAGTAGTCCAAACCTGAAATGATGCTGTCTGTATTTACTCTAATAAACTGTTTGTGTCCCATTGCAGTCCCTTTGGTGGTGGTGGTGCTGGCAGGGAGAAATAGTGGGGAAGCAGAAGCACTGTGAGCATTCTTGCCTGCTCCTCTAGCTGTGGTAACTGCCTCTGTAGAAGATAGCAGATTGTACAGAACTAACGGCTCTTTTCCCACTGCTGCTTATTCCCCTATCCTACATACAAGAGGCTGACCATATCCTCTTCCAGTTTTTCTCAGTCACAGGATGAAAATGATCCGTGTACATCCTGTGATCAGCTTCCACACTCATTGCCGACAGAGAAGCTTAATGTTTTAATAAGCCTCTTTAGCGATTAGTCTTCCAAGTTCATGACCTTGTATTTTGTGCTACTGAATTTCATCCACTGTCCAGTTCTTCCGGTTCCCGTTACTAAATATCCAGATCCAGTGCTCCTATGCTACAGGTGGATGCAGAAGGGCTTCCAGCACTGGAGAGGGGTTATTCCCCCCTCCCCTCTCCCCCCCTCCCACCAGTCGCCACGCAGTCTTCCTCTCTTTCAAGATATTGTACACAGGAAAGAAGCCACTTTTTKCAGGAGCCTCTTACTGAACTGAGGCTTTACTGTGAATCCTGTAGTTTGTTATCAGAAGAAACTGCCGTGAAGGAAGCATGACTAGAAGAGAAATTCCCGCTTGAATCTTACAAGGTCCCAGACCTCTTCTCAGCTTGTCCTGTGGTTCCTACTGCATTTTTGAACTGGATGTGAAAACTAAATGCTTTTCCAGGATTTTTAATCCAGATCTACAACGTATATTCCTTACACAGATTATTTCCATCTCTTCTGTCTCCTCCTTACATTTGTGTGTTATGAATCCCATGAGTTTCCTAGATTTAAAATGTTTTGAATTTGGTTTGAATGGCTGCCATTATACGGGTTACTATTCTTTCCTTTATGCCTTTCCCACCTTGTAATCAGCTAGCTTCAAAATCTGACCTAGTTCATATTATGACAGGCTGTTTCAGTATTTACAAGAGTGTTGTGTTTAAAAGGCATCACACATGTGGCCTGGTGCTTGGCTCCCATCCTTACTTATCAGGCATCTCACAGTACTTGTGGCTTCAAATCATGAGGTCAAATAATCCACTGAAAGGGTTTTTTTTTCCTTTTCTTCTTCTTACTCTCTTTTTTTTTTTTTTTCCTAATTCACTCAGTTCTCATGATTATGTTGAAGACATGTCTGATCCTGAGGGATGGTGACAGTCATGGCTTGTGAAGCAATGGAGACTTTTCTGAAAAACAGCAGTAYGGAACAGCTCCAAATGAACTGCATAGCTCAGAAACTATCACCACAGTCACCAAGGTAAAATCAGTAAAGCACAGAGAGGTTGTTATATGCCTTATCTTCTCTACACATCAGTGGTTGAGGATTTTCTGTGGCAAAGACTTACAAGGTACCAAACTAGTCAAATTACAGTAGTGTGCTCATCAATGTTTTTATAGCAAATATGACTGCTCAAAGAAAAAAAAAATCCAGATGAACAATCTTGAAGGCAAAAAAGCTCCACGTTTCTCCAAAATGTTCAGAGGCAAATGCTGACTTCTATTATCTTCCTATACAGATGGAAGGATACACCAGATACTTTTTCACATGAAAAGGATTGATGATACAAGAGGCAGAGGTTTGTGCTGTGCTGTAGTATTCTAAAAAACTTATTTTCCAGATTAGAAACAGGAGAAAACAGTTATCATAAGGTAATTATTCTGTGATGTAGATACCATCCTTCTTGGAACAAGTCATTACTACTTCTGCTGCCCATACCATTTCCTGTGCTGCCTTTGCCATCATCTCTGCTACTACAGTGCTGCTTTTGCTGCTGCTTTGTTACTCTCATACATAGAGTAATACATTAGGAATAACTTCACTTCTTTACCAGTGTTCATTTTTTCCTACAAGGTTCCTACAGAATGGGAAATTCTAGGTTTATTTCACATAAGGTACTGAAGGGCCATCAGGTGGGAACAGATTTTAGTCATGTACAGGACGGAACTGTAGTAGAACAGGTGAACTAGAAATGAAGGAGGACCAGAYTGCCAGCTACTGTAGACTCTAACTGCTTCCATTTAATTGTGGGTTTTGCTCTGTTGAACAGTCTCATCATATTGATTTGCGCCCTAGCATGTTCTCTAAGAGATGATTTACAACTTACTTACCAGACAAATATTTGTCCTTACTGAACTTTGATGTTAATTAGACTGGAGGGAAATGAGGCTCTGGGATTTCTGCCTGATTTTCCCACCTCCACATTACAAGCAGTAGAAATTAGAAATTGATTTGGAAGGGGGATACATAACTGGACAAAATATCCTGAATATTATGTCATTAGTACTGCRGAAGCTTGCAAAACCTCAGAGCACAAAATGTTAGCAAGACTTCAGTATCTCTGTTAAAAAAAACAAGCTTCCCCTGCGATGCTACAATCTGAAGTCACTGAAATGTCATTTGTTCCATTCATTACAAATCTAGACACAGGAACATAAGATTAGAAAGGACCTCTCTGTACTTCTCTGTCACAGACAACCACCTCATGTAGTCTTCACTGAAACCTAATTTTATAATCCTCATGCTGTTCCAACTGTAGGCTGCTTTTTTTCCCCCTCTTGAAGTTCCTTAAGACTCATACTGAACCAGTAAGTGAACAAATTTTTAAAAGTTGACCAGCCTGCTAAGGGCTGCCCAAGCTTCAAAGTCCTAAACTGGGAAGAAGCAAGGGTCATATAGCAACTACAGAGGAACAGCTGAGCAATTACAATGACATGGAGACCCTACCGCAGAGCAGGCTTCTTCTTTGTAAGGAGATCATTAATAGGTAAATATGGCAATAAAATTTGGTACCTTGTTTGTGAGCAGACTTTTAGCCTAGTTTTCTTCCCAGAGATATAGAATGGTTGAAGTTGGACCATCTAGTCCAACCCCCCAAAGAGGGTCACCTAGAGCACATTGTCCAGGACCGTATCCCCTAACCCTAACCCTATCCAGACAACTTTGAATATCTCGGAGGTGGAGACTCCACAACCTCTCTGGGAAACCTGTTCCAGTGCTCTGTTACCTTCACAGTAAAGATTTTTTGTCTTATGTTCAGATGGAAATTCCTGTGTTTTCATTTTGGCCTGTCACCTCTCGTCCTGTCACTGGGCACCACTGAAAAGAGTCTGGCACCATCTTCTTTACAATCTCTCTTCAGATATTTACACACATTGTTAAGCTCATTAATAGGTTCCTTCAGCTTTTCTTCTCCAGTTTAAACAATCCTAGCTGTTTCAACCTTTTCTCCTATCAAAGATACTCTAGTCCATTAACCATTTTAGCAGCCCTTCACTGGATTTGCTTCAGTAGCTCCATCTCTCTCTTGTATTGGAGAGCCCAGAACTTGTTGTCTGCCAGGACCTCCAGATCCTTCTCCACAGAGCTACTTTCCAGCAGGTCAGTCCCCAGCCTTTACTGGTGCATGAGGTTATTCAAAATTTTCTTCTAGGTGACACCTTTAAAATATCCTTAAACCAGATTATAATCCTTAACTCCCGAGCACATGTTCTTCAGCAGTCTCCTATAATATCCTTTCTTGTCTTCATTTAGCTAGGAAAAACAGGATCATTTACTCTCATTAAGTATGACAGACACCACATCTCACTGTTCTTACAGGTAGCCCTTCTCTTCATCCGTTCCAAACATACCATATCCTTCTTGACGCTTGGAAATTGAAACAGTGCCAAGTATTCTGGATGTTGTATCACTATTGCTTTATATATGAGCACTTAAATTTTGCTACCTCTCCCTCAACACTTTTTATGATGCAACTAGTCTGAGATTTTCACAACCACATTCTCTGAAATGAAATGAAGCCATATTCCTGGTTCCTAGTCACACCCACAGCAGCTATTACACTCAGGTCCCTTTCTGTTTGAGCTGTTTCCGACACATAAGTTCTCAGCTTGTATCAGAAGTCCTGTCTACCCATTCCCAAATACTTGGCCTTTCAATATACGTTTTTGAATTTCATCCTATTTCTATTATTCTATTTCTTAAGCCCTTTCTGGAGAACGAGCTGTAGTTGCATTTGCTTATAAACAATAAAAAGCACTCTACATATCCGAGATTTAGTCAAGAAGTTGTTCTCCTATTTGCATTCAGCACTGGTAACTGACAGTGGTCATAGCCCCCCAGATTGTCACAACACATTTTTAGATACAGCACAACAAAATACATACTAACTGGATTTCACAGACAGGGTTTCTTCTTTTATGTCCAACAATTTGTTGGAGCCAGTTGCTTGGATCATGCAAAAATTGGAATTCTCACATTTATACCATTTTTTATACTTCCTAGAGCCTCAAGTTTCCTCACTCTGAATAAGAGCTAGTTAAGAAATAGAGAAGAGAGACAGCATTTCTCAGACGACAGATAGTCATCGTGCAAGAGGATCATTGCATAGGTTTTCTGCTAGAGCTTTATTTTACTGTCTTCATTTTAGACCTTATATATGGTTTGGCTTCTGTGTTTATAACTTTAGCTGGTCAGAAGTATTAGTTGAACATTATAATAGGCAAGAAATAAATTAAAAAGATGCGATTATTCAGATGCTAAGTTTCATAATGTCTATGGGAAAATGCTGTAGTTGTCAGAGGTTCTGGGTGACAGCCTGCCTCCTTGAAGTCAGTGAAGGGCCTCCAGAAGTTGAAACCCTTCAATGCCTAAAGTGGGGATTGGGAGTGGAACTCTCAAAAATTTCAAAATTATCTTGGTGCACAAAACTAGTGAATGATTTTAGGTATTTACAATTAAACATGTTTTAGCAATGACACTTCCCTACACAAGCACATTTTGGAAAACAACAGATCATATCAGTTTTTAGTGTTTTTCCCCTATGAATAACAAAAATGTTAGAGCTCTCATGGAAGTGTAAAGTACTAAAACTTAAGAGATTTTTTTTTACTGTTGTGATCTTTCCAGAAGTGTTTTCTTTATCTGATCAGTATAATTTAGTTAACTGCTCTGGCAAGCACAAAAGGGCTTCTGTAACTCAAGTAGGGTATTCATTTGCGTAAATAAGAGTTAGTGTTCTGGAAACCTTGGCTTCATTTTGGATATTTTGTCTTAAAATATGTTTTTCTGATATTCACTCTATTATAGCTACTCCAGTATTTTAAAGGTCTTTGTTCATTCATTTGTTTGTTGGTTTAAACTAGTCAGTTTCAGCATTGATATAAAAAATGCTTATGTTAGTTTTCAGGTAATCAAAAGCCTAAGTCTCAGTTATGTTAAGATCTATTCACCAAGACCAACAGCAGTGCAAAGTGGGATTAATTCATGCTTGCTCRTTTTCATCATTCTTTGGACTCCTAACTCTGACAAAAGTAGATTTAGTGCAAGTAAGCATCATGCCTATTACTGCCTATCATTCAAGTGGTGATATTTGTGTGTAATCTGTTTCTGTTCCATTCATCATTTTTGCTCAATTGCACAAATTGTACTGGAAACTCCAGACATTCTGCTTTTATCATATGTATTTAAGGATTCACAACCTTGAAATAGTGCCTGTGACAACATTAAAGAACATAATGAGGAGGGATTTAAAACTTCTTTAATTAACTATTCTTCTGCTTCCTTTTTTCATTAAGGAGTATGCCTATCTTCCTTTCCACCTGAAGTAGAATCATTGAAATTTCAGCACCAAATCTGTGCTTGGCTGTTGCTCTAACAGAGCCCATCTCATGGTCTCAGTTATGCTAGTTGTTTCAAAATTTGCCTTAGACCAGTCTTTGGATAATACAATAATCTAGCAAATAAGCTTTTCTTGAAGATTCCTTTTACTTTCTTGTACAGTCACAAAATCTGAATATTAGTGTATGCTTTGCTTCATGTCATAGACCTGGGAAGGTAGGATTCCAGAAAAGGAGACAAAACTTCAGTGTCAGATATCAGAGCAAAAGGAAATATCTTCTGAGAAGTGCAATTTGTCAGTACAGCTTTCTAATTTGAGGACTTAGACTTCCCCAGCCAAATGATCACTTGTGGAACTTGGCACGAAAGACAGCAGCCAATACATTAAAATGTAACAGTTGAGATACCAACCCAGAACACATGTGCTTAAGTCTTTTGGATGACAGCACAGTTTGCCAGTTTTAAGTTGCAAGTCTAGTTTCTGATTTGCTTTCAGCACTTTCTGGTAGGACACTGAAACTAAGACATGATCACAAATCTGCTGTTGAACACAACTGCCTCAGCCAGAAGACAGCCACAAATTATTATAAAGGAACTGATTAAATTCTATGCTTCAAGCCTGACCTTGAAGTTACCTGGAATTAAGTGTTATTTTTCACAAACCAGAAGAAGTCTATCAAAACCTGAAGGGTTGTACAGAAGTGGCTACATTTTCTTCAGAAGTGGCAAAAAGAAATATATGATAGTCAGAGAGGCTACAAGTGTTAAAGAAGAAGAAAGAGAATATAGCAATTAGTGAAAGAGGAACAATTTTTTTGTAATATCATGATAGAGGAACCTCAGCTGTATTTTGTCATGATGTCTCTGCTACCTCATTAGTGTATGCTAATATAAAAAAAAGGTGCCCTGCAAAGGGGTAGGTTTTATTCCTAGCTCACTAGCTACAAATGCTAGATCATCTTTTGGTTTCTTGTTTTGAAGCAGAAGCTTTCAATTCTATCAGCTATGACAGAAGAAGTAACATACGCCAATTTGAAATATGAAAACTGCTGTGTGCTGGATAATATTACAGAATCTGARGATACTAAAGAAAAAGGTGTAGTGTCTGTGAAGCTTTCATGTTTTATTTTTGCTAAAGTAGATGGGATGGGAAATATTTTTAATTCAGTTGGAGGCTCAGTGGGCCTTTATTAGCTTTATTAATCTCAGAAGAGTTATACTGGTTATGAATGTGTCCTGATTTTTGTTGTTGTCATAGCTGCCTGAGCTTTTCAAAGTTTAGAATAATATGATCTCATACACTCATGTAAAAGCATATTATTGGGAGTTATATTAAGTTCCATAAATAGTCCTACCTGTCTAAAGCTCAGAAGAATTAACTTAAAATAATTTTTGAAATGGATCAGTTCTGCTTAGTTTCTCTGTGCATTTACATTCAAACTCAGAAGCAAACTCAGAACTGAATGAGCTTTAACTAACATTTTACTTGACTTTTGAAGTTCTAGCCTGAATTAAGGGATGAATGCAGTTTAAATGCACCAGTTTAAACCTAGATTTTTTGCTTAATTTGTAGTAAATTACTTAAGAGTTTCTGTGAAGATGAGCTCTTGATTGAGCGGTGCAACTAACGGGAACGAAGTACGTATAAGGTACTAGCTGCTCATGGGGTGGGGCTCTAGAGTAGAGTTTCACAGACAAGAGGACGATGTGCTTGTGATTCAGAAGGAATTCCGTGGGGATTCCTGTGTCTAATTATCAGTGTTGCCTAAATTATGGTTTTGAATATTGCCTTTGTACAATTTATGGGTAAAGGGGGATTTTAATCATTTTGGGGTTAAGTTCTGAGTTCATTTTCTTGTAATAATCTGATGACACCAGCACATGATAAGGAGGACTTACAGAGTCTGCATGGGAGGGCAAAAAGCACAGGCAGGATAAAATCTTATTCAGAAAAAAGCTTTTAACTGAAGAAGACAGAGTAGGTATGAACTGTGAAATAACAGCAAAGTGGGGAAGAAACACAAGAACTGGATCTTTGATGGTCCAAACTGCTTGATTCATTTTCTGGCTCTCTTTTGGAATGCTCCAGCTATCTCTTTTCATGACAAAGCCTGTACATACTTCTAGGAATAGTTCACTCCATAGACTTCTTCCAAATAACTTTTTTCTCCTTCCATTGCATGCAGTCCTCCAGTGCTACTCCAGCAGCCTCACATATTCCCGGATGTCCTCCTACTATGTCCCAGCATGGACAACATATATTTCATGCTGAGAAAACATCATTATGACAGGTCACACCAAACTCTGTGCATTATATATAAATATAAATATACATATATACATATTTACATATGTATACATATGTATATATATGTATATAAAACACAACTTGGGTTGGGGGACTTCCAACAGGTGCATGCAGCTGAGGATTTGCATGTGGGACATGGCTATAGGGGACTCCCTTACACCCTTCCTGGGAAACCTGCGTGTTTGACTACCTCTCTGAAATGCCTGTACATAGGAGGAATTGGAGATCTGTGTGTGGTCGCAGGGCCATGATCTCATTGCAATTACAGAGACATGGTGGGATAGCTCACATGACTGGAATGCTGCTGTGGATGGATATGTGCTTTTTAGGAGAGACAGGCCAGCAAGGTGAGGTGGTGGAGTTGCTCTTTATGTGAGAGAGCAACTGGAATGCATTGAGCTCTGCCTAGGGGTGGAGAAGAAGCCAGTTGAGTGCTTATGCGTAAAGATCAAAGGTTAGGCTAACACGGGGAGACACTGTTGTGGGTGTCTACTACAGGCCACCTGACAAGGAAGAGAAAGTTGATGAGGCCTTCTATAGACAGCTGGAGGTAGCCTCACGATCACAGGCCCTGGTTCTCATGAGGGACATCAACCGCCCTGATATCAGCTAGAAAGACAACACAGCTAGGCACAAGCAGTCCAGGAGGCTCCTGCAGAGCATCAGTGATAACTTCCTATCACAAATGGTGGAGCAGCCTACGAGGAAGGGTGTCCTGCTGAACCTTCTCCTAACCAACAAAGAAGGACTAGTTGCAAGTGTGAAGGTTGGGGGCAGCCTTGGCTGCAATGACCATGAGATGGTGGAGTTCAGGATCCTGCAGGAAAGAAGTAAGGCAATGAGCAGGATTGCAACCTTGGACTTCAGGAGAGCAGACTTTGGGCTCTTCAGAGACCTACTTGGAGTAATCTCATGGGTGAAGACCCTAGAAGGAAGGGGGGGGGTCCAAGAGAGCTGGCTAATATTCAAGCATCACTTCCTTCAAACTCAAGAGCAGTGCATTCCAAGGAGAAAGAAGTCCAGCAAAGGGGGCAGGAGACCTGCATGGATGAGCAAGGAGCTCCTGACAAAACTCAGAAAGAAGAAGGAAGTACACAGAATGTGGAAGAGGGGACAGGCTACTTGAGAGAATTATAAGAATGCTGTCAGAGTACGTAGAGATGTGACAAGGAAGGCTAAGGCCCATTTGGAATTAAGTCTGGCAAGGGATGTTAAAGACAACAAGAAGGGATTCTTCAAATACATCAGCAGCAAGAGGAAGGCTGGGGAAAATGTGGGCCCRCTACTGAATGGGGCAGGGGCCCTRGTGACAAGGRAYACAGAGAAGGCAGAATTACTGAATGCCTTCTTTGCTTCAGTCTTCACTGCTAAGGGCAGCCCTCAGGAATCCTGCAGCCTGGACATGAGGGAGAAAGTCCGGAGAAGGGAAGACTTTCCTTTGGTTGAGGAGAAAAGGATTAGAGACCTTCTAGGCAGGCTAGACAGCCACAAATCTATGGGCACTGATGGGATGCACCCACGGGTACCGAGGGAGCTGGTGGATGTTTTTGCCAAGCCGCTCTCCATCATCTTTGAAAGGTCCTGGAGAACTGGAGAGGTGCCTGAGGACTGGAAGAAAGCCAATGTCACCCCAGCCTTCAAAAAGGGCAAGAAGGAAGACCCCAGGAACTACAGGCCAGTCAACCTCACCTCCATCCCTGGAAAGGTGATGGAACAGCTCATTCTGGATGTCATCTCCAGACATATGGAGGAGAAGAAGGTGATCAGGAGTAGCCAGCATGGATTCACCAAGGGGAAATCCTGCTTCACCAACCTGATAGCCTTCTATGATGGAATGAGGGACTGGCTGGGTAGATGAGRGCAGWGCAGTRGATGYTGTRTACCTTGACTTCAGCAAGGCTTTTGACACTGTCTCCCATAACATCCTCCTAGGTAAGCTCAGGAAGTGTGGGTTAGACGAGTGGATGGTGAGGTGGATGGAGAACTGGCTGAAAGACAGAGCTCAGAGGGTTGTCTTCTGTAGCGTGGAGTCCAGCTGGAGGCCTGTGGCTAGYGRAGTTCCCCAGGGCTCACTACTGGGTCCMATCCTRTTCAACCTGTTCATCAATGACCTGGAGGAGGGGATGGAGTGCATCCTCAGCAAGTTTGCTGATGATACCAAGCTGGGAGGAGTGGCTGATACACCCGAGGGCTGTGCTGCCATTCAGAGAGACCTGGACAGGCAGGAGAGCTGGGTGGAGAGGAACCTGCTGATGTTCAACAAGCGCAAGTGCAGAGTCCTGCACCTAGGGAGAAATAACCCTAGGCACCAGTACAAGCTGGGGGCTGACCTGCTGGAGAGCAGCTCTGCAGAGAAGGACCTGRGAGTGCTGGTGGATGACAGGCTGGCCATGAGCCAGCAGTGTGCCCTTATTGCCAAGAAAGCCAATGGTCTGCTGGGGTGCATTAGGCAGAGTGTTGCCAGCAGGTCAAGGGAGGTGATCGTGCCTCTCTACTCAGCCCTGCTGAGGCCTCATCTYGAGTGCTGCATCCAGTTCTGGCCTCCCCAGTCCAAGAGAGCCATGGAGCTATTGGAAAGAGTCCAGCGTAGGGCTACAAGGATCATCAGAGGGCTGGAGCACCTGCCCTATGAGGAACGGCTGCAAGAGCTGGGCCTGTTTAAGCTGGGGAAGAGAAGACTGAGGGGGGATCTTATCAATGTGTATAAGTACCTGAAGGGAGGGTGTCAAGGGGACAGGGACAAACCCTTTTCAGTTGTCCCATGGGACAGGACAAGAGGCAATGGACAGAAACCGAACCACAGGAAGTTCCTCACTGAATGTGAGGAGGAATTTCTTCACTGTGAGAGTGAGAGAGCACTGGACCAGGTTGCCCAGAGAGGTTGTGGAGTTTCCTTGAGAGAAGTTCAAGGCCGGCCTGGATGCAACCCTGTCTACCATGCTCTAGGTGACCCTGCCTGAGCAAGGGAGGTTGGACTAGATGATCTCCGGAGGTCCCTTCCAACTTACCAATTCTGTGATTCTGGGATATATTTATTTACATATGTATATATATCCATTCTAGGGCCACAGCAGTACCATACAGGAAAGATGCCCCAGCTCAAGGTCCCTTTGGTTGACCTAGATGTACAGTTTACCTGAAGAAACTCATGAGGCAATACTTTAAATAAAGAAATCAAAGTTAAAACTAGTGCTTGGTATTGATTCATATTACTCTCCAGCAAATATTTTGTATTTGTCTGTGAAATCTCACTGTCAAACTATAAAATCTTTTTCTCTTCTCATCTAATTGTTCAGGGAATGTGGACTATAATGCCTTCAGTATTTTGCTTGGGGCAATGACCTTGTAGGGAAAGGATTGCCCTTTAGCTTCGATTCACAACAGTATACACAGAAGCTTTGCTATTTTTTAAAAAAGGTTACCAGACAGCAGCATTCTTAGCACTGAGAAAGAATACCCAGGCTGTAGAAGAAGTAGCTTACCACTACCTTTAAACTACCCACAGTTTTGATGGTGGATGCCTTAGGCCAGCTTCAGGTTCGATTCTAACAAAAGCAATGCAAGGGAAACTGATTCCAGCTTCTAGTGACTTTAACTAACTACTTTGTCTGTGACACAGACTTTCTACCAGCCCTTTCTACCTGTTTCTGAGTACAGAACWAAGAAAAGATCATTCAGTGATGAAATGAAAAAGTAACAAAACAAGCAAAGATCTGAATGAATAAAACCAATATTTTGAAATTTCCAAATTAAATTTTCAAATAAAAACTAGGATTTAGGTCATGTTGAGAACTTTTGTCCAACTCAAACACATTTATTTTTAAGTTATTAAAACTTTGAGAACCTTTCTTTATTTCTGAAGGTTTGGGGAGGTTACTAAACAAAAAAAATTTTGTTTACTTTTTAAAATGTAAAGTCAGAACACTTTTTTTTGAAAATATCAATATGCCAATCAAAATTTCGTTCTTTTGAAAAAAAAGATACCCTTTCCCTCTCTTCATTTTTCTTGTTAAAACTGTTTTTCTCCAGATTTCACATTCAGTCACACCCTTCAAAATAGAAAAGATAATCATAATTAAAATAATATTCTTCTAATGACAAGGGCAAGTGTTATAGGAACTACCTTGAAGAGTGATAAGATTTTTTTGCAAGAAATTCAATATAGGAAAGAATCTTTTCCCCGAAGTTCTATATAGTTCCAAGAATTCAAAGTGAAAAAAAAGATCAAATAACAAAATAAAACAAGATAAAAGAAATGAAATAAAAGAGGGGAGAGGAACCTTGTTTCTGATTGATCTGTGCTAACACTTCAGGAGCGAAAAATGATAGCAGCATGGCCTGAAGACCATGCCACTATTAAGTCCCCTGTGCTTTCTTGACATAGTGAGTACAGTGAGTTGATTAACATCCTCTCTATGTAGGGGGGTAACATATTTTACACAAATTTATACTCATGAGACTAAGATTGAAATTCTATGTCCTTGGAGTTCTCAAAGAAGAAAATTTTCATCAGCAGTATTGTACCTTCTTTTAGCAGCTTGGTTGATTGTGTTTTAGTAGCAGCTGAAGAAGAGTTGCAACATTTGCTAAGGTGTCTCAAAGTTTGCTGTGCCTCTGAGTGAGGAATGCCCCGTCACTCCCCAGTTCTTTTCAATTAGGCTTAAGTCTATTCAAGTTAAGGCAAAATAAAAACAAAAACACTTATGCTTAACATTGCAAATAGAGAGCACAAGAATTTTATAAAACATACATGGATTAGTGAAATAAATGTCACATCTAATCTGTTGTCACTGAGGTTCATCAGAAACGTCTCCTTCTTATCCAGGTGACTTGTTTTTTCTTCCTAACAAAACATCACTCAAGAATTTCAGTCTTAAGCAATATACACTGGGTCAGGGAATGGTCATCAGGAGTGTATTTTGGGGCCTCCCTCAGAGAACACACACAGAAAAGAGAATTTCTACCTGAGAACTTCTTTGGTGGCACCTCTTAGGAAATCCTTCAGATACACTCTAACAGGCTCCACCAAGCTGAAATATGAGTCTACTCTTTCTTTTAACATCTGTAACAGGCCAGATTGATATCTTGTGCCCTGAAACTTGTTCTGCTCCATTCTTATCCAGATAGATGTCCTCTGCTCTTATTTGAATTAAGGGCTGTTTCACTTCCTCAGACTAGTCATTGTTTCCTGCACTCTGCTCACTAGGAAATTCCCCTGCAGCTGAGGTAGAGCAAAGTWATCTCCCTTTTCATGGCTCATAGCGTGTTTCAGTGAAAGATATACAAGACCTTCTACATCAACCTGAATGTTAGCACATATATGAAACAAACTGTCAGATCAGGGGAGAAGTATGTTGTGCATGACTGCTTCTTGAGAAAGTCAAGCGTGAGACTAATTAGCCGTGGTTGGTGGATGAGGGTCTGGGTCTCACTGATCCTCAATCTCTCTCTCCTAACTATGAGAGAGTACAATAATAAGGGAAAAGATAAGTACTGAATCACCTGTAATACGTGGAACAAGCAATGGTACAAAGAGAGACTAAAGTAGCTAGAAGACAGGAGTCTTGATCATGTCTATGATTTTTAGTATCCAGAAGAGATACAGATTTTAGTTCCCAGACTCTTTAGCAGTGGATTGAGTTTCAGGATACAGGGTCATTGCACCTCTGTGTTGAGACCAGAGCTCAGAATGGTATGRGAGAACAACGCAACAGAACTGGACACATTAGGAGACTCTAAAGCAGGTATTCTTCTGCTATTCTGCTGTGGAATAGGAAGGGAGAGTGACATACTTCATCACATTTTATGAAGAAGACTTGTCCAGATTTGTCTTCTTTTCACATTTTGCAGTATCAGCAAAATGTATGATAGATTCTAAGTGCTGCATGAAATCCAGAGTAAAAGCAGAACAAATTTACTCTCCAGGTAAGATGAACATAAACAAAGTTAACTAGAACCGCTGCAGAGACACAGCAGTTAAGATTAAAATACTTTCATTGACTCCTCTCTAGTGAGTAGTTTTACTCATGGATGCACTTGGTCCACCATGCACACTGTTAAATTAACACCAATGGGTAATGTACTGTGAGAGAAAAACATTGATACAGGTAATCTGTCCTGAGTAGCTACAGAGGCCAGATACTCCAGCTTGAGCCCCATCTTGCTCCCTACAGGTCGTGATGATTCAGAGGTAGGAGCTAAATGCCCGAGTACCAAACACATGTTCCCAGCTCCATTTCTCCTTCTGTGTAAACACAAGTGCTGCTCAGACTATAAACTCTAGGCAGTAAATATTATCCAAGGCTTCAGTCTGGGTCTTCCTAAAATGCAAGCAGCAGAATAGTGGAGCAGCCTCCCTTTCTGATTGCTGGTGCTTTAAGATAGTGACAAAGAAAACCCAAATGAACAGTGTTAACACACTGAAAGCATTTCAAACTAGACAATCAAGTATGCCAAGTATGAGGAAAAAATAATCAGAATTCAGAGCCACATAGGCTGAAACAAATTAGAATTCAGAACCACATAGGCTGAAACATATTTTCACGTACAAAGCAATACTAAGAAAGGAGAATTTTGCATCAGCCCTCAAAATTCTGTAGGTAAGAAAAACTGTGAGGATCCTTAGAGAAATTAATTGGTCTAGTTATTGAATTTGCACCTTCATGAGACCAAATTATATTACCGAGATAAATACTGAGGTAGTTCATTCCACTACTGGTTCCTCTAGAGGAGCAGTGCATCCCACAGCCTTTCAGCAATACAGAGAACACTATGGCTCATGACAAGCCACAAGATCAACATTCAGCTTAAACATCCAAGTGAACTGAGCAAAATCTGCATTATTTCCCTATCTTCTGAGAGACACCACTGTCTTAACTATACACTGAGAAAGAGAGGAGAGATTTCAGTCTGCAAGATTACCTACTGGGTACATGACTGAAAAGACACTCTTACGCTACAGACATTGGTATCTGTGAGAACCTTGTCTCACAGAGAATATGTTTTGTCTTTTTAATCTAAGCCCAGTAGTCTCATCAGTTTGATGTTCACAGTACAAACTTCCTTCTTTCCTCCTCTCCAGGGACCTTGTCAGGAACCCTAACCCCTGCCATCTTGAATTGCCTTACAAAACCCAGGACCTTGCAATTTTCAGTAGTCCCACTGCAACAGGCCCCTGCAGAGGCCAGCAATGCATCAAAGTCAGTGCAAGAAAAGGAAAAAGGAAAGAGTGTGGCAACCAATAGTGAGATATTCAGCAGTGTAACATCTGAGGTTATCATCACTGAAGCTCCAGAAGGGGAGTGTCACCCAGACACAGATCCACATGCAGCTCTGATGCCAAGGACAGTCTTGTGTGAAGTACATACACAGGGCCAGCAGGTATGTGGCAGTGCCAGTGCTGTGAGACAAATCTGTTCCAGCAAGCATAATGCTTCCATGGAGCCATGAGTAGGTTTTTCCCTGGAAAAGTAACAGCTGCCACCCACCTTCTGCCAAACAATAGAAAACACTCCCTCTTGCTGGGTGCCACCTGACTTCCCCAGAGAGCTCTATGGGCCTTTCCATGGGGCTGTCACTTTGACTTGCCTGAGCCAGCAGAGGTGAGGCAGGGAGAGCCAGCACATCAGCCTGGTTGCTTCTTGTAGCCTATGTCTGAAAGTGCAACAGTTCTCTTCCAGGGCAGTGGCTATCTCTTTGATAAAGAACAGAGGCCAACTCCATCTATTAGTACTGTAAAACAAGAGCTTTTCTCCTCTTTTGGTTGAAGAACTTTGCCTGCTGCCTAGAAAGCCAGAGTGTCCTTGTAGATACCACATACAGTGGCTACATGTTACTGGTGCAGTTGTAGTGGCTTTGATGAGCAGGGCTTCAGACAGTCCTTGGTCTTTCTGAATGGCTCCAAACACTATCACTTGCCCACTGCTTGGGTCCAGTCTGCTATTCTGACAGGACGCGTATTTCTGATCTTTCCCAACAGTTTTCTATCAGACCCTCTCCTCTTCTTCCTTAACACTCTTCCTCTTCTCTTTTTGATATAATTATCCAGTGATAATTTTGCCTTTTAGCTTCCTTTTGCTTCCTGTTTGCTCTTCCACACTTTTAATGACACACTTGTGTCCACCACTCCCAATTCCTGGCAGTTCCAAGGGCAGTTAAGAACATTATCTTGAGAATTTTGCACAATTACTGTTTAATTATATGTAGTCATTGTCAGATTATGAAAACTGTAATTAATGTTTATAATGGTGCTATTCTGGCTCTTCTTGTAAGAATGATTTGGCATAGTTGTGGAAGAGCCCCAGGGGAAGATACTATGGCTATAGTGAAGTGCAGCATCTCCATACCAATTCTACTTTGGACTACAGCTGAAGGGCCTCATTCCTCTGTGCACAGTGTGATCCTGAGGTATGCAACAGGGGTAGTCCCTGTGTTCCCTTAGGAACTGCAATTGTTACTTCCTCTTATGCAGCCTACACAAGGAGCAGAGAGCTGCAACACAACGGTATAATCCAGGATCATAATGATTATACATAAGGTGAAGATGCCACTCAGTAACAGGGGAACCACTGTTATGGAAAATTAGGCTTGTTGGCCACTATAACAGGATCTGACCCTAGGTTCCTGCTGAGACAGAAGTTTGAAGCCAAATTAGAGCGAAATAAGGTTTAATGGCATGCATGAAGGCACTAGAGCTCGAGCTGGGTGACTCTGAAGGGGGACCACAAAGAAATTATACTCTTGCAGTCAAAATTTCCTCTCCTCTCCATTCACATGATAGTTCACAACCAGTCTCCAGGTGGGCTATTTCTTTTCTTATCTCTGCAGCTGCAGCTTCTGTTCTCCCTGTATCTCCCTTATCTCCCTGGCTTGAACCAGTTCAGGGGCCTTCTTTTACTTAACTAGGTGAAAGTTCATGGCTTGCAGCCTATGGCTTCAGCAAATCAGCAAAAAACTTGCGCTAAGCAGGTTTTGCTAAGTGATTAACTCTAGACAGCTTCAATCCAATATTCTGTAACACCATTTAGTGACCGGTGTTACTGTGCTGACAGAGGTTTATTCTTCAGTTGCAGGTTCTCCTTTTACTGTCTAGCCAGAGGGGCTCTGACTTCAGCATTCTTCTTTTTTATGGCAGTATCAGTCTTCAAGTAGAATTTTTTAGGTTAGAAGGCAACACAGCCCAGTTCTGGGGATTCTCAGACTTCTCTTGAGTTGTAGATGCCCCAAAGTGTTTGTTTTCAGCACTGAACTCTGTATTTGCTGCTTCATAAGAGAGGTGATCCTTTCCTATTAGACTGACTTGAACCAGGCACACTGAGAAATAGAACAAGTATTAATTTAACAAAGTGAAAGGTTTGGATCTTGATTATACACTTAAAAACACTGCTACTAAAAATAAAGATGCATGCAATAAAGTGCAGATTTGGGCTATACTTAGAATTACCCTCTTACTCTAGCAGTTGCTCAGAATGTTTTTTGTTTTTCTCAGGTGTTTCTCAGCTACAAAAAGTACAGCTTCTGCTTAGTGGTAATCAGTTTTTAGAAACATACCTTTCAGAGTAATAGCTATGTTCTGTTATACAACTTCTATGTTCTGTTACACAGTTACATATGAGGGTTCTCCAGGAGTATTGCATATAAATGATGCTTCAAAGTACTTCTCTACTAATTTAAAGGACCTTTTTTACATTGTACCTTATTTTTAGCAGCTTAGCAGCTAAGAGCACTAACAAACTCCCAAGATTTACACTGATGAGTAGAGGGAGACTTGGACACTGATGTTTTTGTTAATCTTCCTTTTGTCTTAAAAAACCAACTGAATTGTGAGTTTACATACTAATAGTTTGCAAATCAAGCAACAAGTTTTTCTGGTAGCTTTTCAATAAATTGTCTTTCAATGAGCTGCATCTTATAGAGACCTCATATTAACATACTAAACACACCAAATATGTTCTGTACAGTGGTCACTGCTTCATATATATTGCAGGTAAAACTGACCAATGAGGTCTCACCTGTTGGTTGTGCAGCCAGAAAAACACAGAGCTCTATGTAGCTTAACTCCATCTCCATTTACCCAGCTATCTGAGATCAGTTTGGCAATCTTCATTGAGCTCTGTACAGCTGCAACTACTCTTAGCAGTACCTGACCTAGGTAGTCAGAAACTGCATTCATGCCTTTGACATCCTCTTACTTTTATGAAATGTCTTTTATAATCAGAAAGTATGCAGAGCCTTCTACTTGCATGTTTGAAATGAATCTTTAAAAATACCTTATATTGAGAACACTGCAAAAGATATAAAGGTTTCTTGCTGTACATTTAAACCACAAATATTCTGATATCATTTATTATATCATCACTTTCATCTTTCAATTTCTAAACTCTCACAGAAGGTTTCCTCTCTTAAATTTATCTCTGTAAATCTAAAAGCTGTTCTCCATGAACATTAGGTTATTGGAGCATCAAACTCAAAAAAATATATGATCATTCATGGAATTAATTTTTTTTTCAAGTGAGTGTCTACAAGAAACAAACACAAATTGAACATAAGCCTAGCTGAAGAAGAAGTATTCTAACAGGCAAACTAATCTGTGTGATTAGCTATAAACAATGAATTCAGATGTGCTGATGCAAGGATTTTTTACAGAGCAGGCTTTCCGTTTTTTGATGATTTGTGGATCTGWACATCCATGCAGTGGAAGTGTAGACTCCTTTAGAAAAGTGATATATCCTTTGATTGTGGCAAAACATAGACAAAGCTGCTTTTCTGAGTTACCTTTTGAGAACTTTTTAGAGACACTCAGAGGTCCATGGATTAGAAGTTGAAAGTGACTGCTCTTTGAAACATAGATGTAGTTCTGATCATTAATATCTTAGGAAATAGTATTTTTTATATATTTTTAATATCTTAGGAAACAGTATTTTTTTATGTTTCTGTACAGAAGAAACCAAGACCATATATGTCTAGAAAGTGTAAATCATCTTGGTTTTATTTAGCTGGTATACATGCATGTGGGTCTAGTTAACTTTTATTTATTTTTGTTTGAATTTACAGTTCTCTTGCAAACCAAAATACTAGCAAGTAAGCTAAAACAGGTAGACAATGGATCTCCATGGCTTAAATGCATTACTTAAAGTTATATAACATTCCATAATTCACTCTGGTACTTTTTAATTTATCTAAGTGAATTTCTGTGATAAAAATTCAGTTTTGATGCAATCCTGTCCTTTGATTCCAGCTTGCACAGGCAAAAAGTAGCTTATTGTTCTCAGAAGAGTGGAAACATCCATTTTCCAACATTAGATGAGTTTCAGTGTTGGGCTTCTGTTATTATTTAGTGAAGGAAGCTACTCATCAAGTTTTTGTTGCTGCAGTGAATTGGCTGTGTTACAATACAGCCCAGCGCTCCTATAACACCAGACCTGATCTAAAGACTGACTGACAAAGAACTGGTAATTAAAGCATGGAGACGGGCATCTGCTTTACACTTTRTTTTTATTTATGACACATTGTAATCAAGATACAGTTCCTTGACTGCATTGTGTTTTCTTTTCMCAGGCAATTGATTGATTTTTCTCTTTTAAACAGCTAAAATATGATGACCTGTTTTACACTTTGCATCTTGAGTGGTTTATCTAAGCAGATGCCACTGAGGTTGCTGTTGATTGATCGTTGTTAGTGACTACTCCCAAGCAGACCTGCCATATTCAAATTCTTCAGTGAGAAACATTAGGTTTTGGTTAAGCCATAGGAAAAAGTGACTCCACTCAGGGAGGTAAATAGATTCCCTCCACATGGGGTCAAGTGGTTTAACAGTACCTATATTCTCAGACAATGAGGTGTTAGCTTAAGGAGTGCAGGATGATGATGTGAGCTGTACCTATGACAGTGGTAGTGTGTGAAGGCACACAGGGCTATAAAGGTTGTAATACCTTGTCAGGACGCTGTAGCATCCAAGGTGTTTTTCCTCAAAAATGCAGGTTCTTCCAGGAAGTAGATCCTTCCAGGATCTAAATGATCCCTTTGGTTGGAAAAAAAAAGTAAGATGAACAAACAAGTGTAATGATTTGAGCTGGAGAGTCTCTGTTTCCTAGTCCCTGCAAAGACCGCTGGCTCTTCAGAATGGTGAAGGTTTCAAAAGCCTTGTTTTTGCTGCCTGAAAAATGGCTCTGGAAGGCTTCTCCAGCCTCTTGTTGCTTACAGATGAATTTACTGAGAACTGCCCCTTGTAAAGTTACGGTGGATATCACAGTAGGTTTATGTGGCAACTACAGTTGTTTCATATCACTAGGAAGATGGAAAAGTTTTCAGCAGCTCAGGTTACTGTCTCTCTATCTGATCCTCGGCCTGACTGCTGTCTTGACTTCCTGGCTCTTTGTCAGTGAGGTCACTGTCCTTGCTTGACTCATTGTGATTCCCAGTTCCCACTTCACCTTCCCTTGCCAAGCAGCCTGCCCTTGCTGCCCCCTGATAGACTGGCACCAGTAACAGCTTCTGCTGAGTAATTGATATTACAGGAAAAAAAATAAATAACAGACCTATTCAGAAATTTTAGGAGACGTTTTTCTGTTGYAGGGCAAAGGCACCTGCATATAGAAAGAGCTAGCATAGTAGGATGTTACTTTATTGTCAAAATTACTCATACTCGAGTAGAATACTAAAGAATTGTATGAGCCTTTGGTATATAGATCAGTGTAATTCTCTGTTTCTCTCAGAAATTTAATRTACTGAAATAAGGAAGAAAGAAAGGCAATTCTATGAAGCATCCTCAGAGAGAGAGAGAGAGAGAAACTTATTCTATTTATCCAATTTATGCTGATATTGTAGTCCTTGGCAATATACAGTTAACTTCTCAGAGTATTGTTAGAAGAGTTCTTCACCTCCATCAGCAAATGATTGAAAATATGTACAGATACAATATCCTGTTTGATGTTTAAAAATGAGACCAATTTAATTTGTCACCAGAAACACTGTGATCACAGATCATGTAGATAAATTTAGAACGTCTCAAAAATTAGCACTTGTTTCCCTATAGTTTTAAAATACCAAGCAAGACAACAGAAGTCACCACTTATGAAGGTGTCACCACCACCATTTTGGATATATCAGAGMTCAAACATTGTTTTATGGGTAGGAGAAGAGAGTAAAGATACTTCTGTATCTACAAAACGACAATCAGAGAGAATAGTTCATCTGAACGGAAGCTGATTCTGTTATAATTTGGAAAATATCATTGTTGTACATGGCATAGCAACATTTTTTCCATTTACTAATGTAACATAAGAATGAAAAAATAGACTAGGTCAGACCAAGTTCCATCTAACCCTACAGCTCATCTGGCATTAGCCACAATCAGATGCCAAAGGAACAAAAAGAACAGGGCAAGCATAGTAAGAAGATACTTCCCTAATATACTCCAGCCATTGCATATTATCATTTTATGGCTTTCCAGGTGGAATGTGGGKTTTTTTTTTACATTCTGTGCCCTTTCTTCTATGAATTCATCCATCTTCCTACTGAAGCCACATAAAATTCCACCATCTATAGCATGCTTTGACCAGAAGTTCCATGTTCTGATATCTCATTCTATTTTGCTTTTTGTTTTTTGTTTTTTTGAACCTTTGTCATAGATGATTTCTTGAATACACGCCAGTTTTCATACTGAAGAAAAGAAACAGCAGATCCTTAACTGCATTCAGCATAGATGCATCTGGAAATCTACACGTGGCCTCCTCACTTTCTGAAAAGTGATCACGTGCTCTTACCTCTATTTCCTGCTTTTAACCATTTATTTATCCACACAAGGACCTTTCTCCTTATGGAGTAAATATTCATTTTTTTAAAAAGTCCTTTGGGAGGAACACTGTCAAAGGTCTTTTGGTAATCTAAGTAGCTATAAGAACCAGATCACCTTTACCTGTGAGGCAGTATTTCTGATTAAAAAAAATATATTGGTGCCTTGCAACTAGGTTATATTTATTCAGGGTTGTATTAGTTCTATCTTTTATTTCTAACAATTTACCTAGGAGTGATATCTGATTTACTGGCCTGTATATTCCTGATCTCTCCTGGAATGCATTTAAAAATTACCATCAGATTTGGTATATTCAGGCCTCAGGTATCAGGTTGCTTCAAACCAGTGATTATCCATCACCATTAAAAACTGAGCTATCTCATCTCAGAGTTCCTTTAGAATCCCTTGGTCCATCCTTCATGGTTTCAGTAAAATGTTGTTTGTTCATCAATTTTTCTTTTCTATTTATCTTTTTTTTCCTATTGTTTCTACAGTTTCTTCCATAGTCACTTCGGTTTCAGACAGATCTTCTGATGAGTTGTTCCTAAAGCAGTTTTCCCGTATGGGAATCTCCCAGGTTTCTTCCACAGTGAACAGTGATGCGGCTAATTCATTTAGCTCTTCTGCAATCTTCTTGACGTCACCTTCTACTCTGCTTATCAAATGGTCCTGTGGATTTTCTGGTAAACTTCTTGTTCCCTGTTATTTTTAAAGAGAGATTGATTATTAGTTTTGATAGTTTTCCTGGTAGATTTTCAAATTCTTTTGAGCTTACCTTTCTATGTTTATGTCTATCTGTTTTCATCGTTTGAATACACCATGGGCTTTTTGAAGAATGTTTGTATATGTTGAACTCTATAGATCAAGAAAAAATGATGGTCTTTCAAGTGTTTCATGTCATATAAGGCTATAACATTTAATTTTTCGCAGCCAGAGCTAAAATGTGTTCCAGAAAGATGATGTTGACAGCATATTAGTCAATTTATGATCTGTATACCTGTAAAAAGATCTTGCAGGGACAGAGTAGTGTGCTATTTACTTTTCTGACTTCAACAACAGTGCTGCAATGCTTAACATTGTCTGATTTTTTTTTATTACAGAAAATAAACAATATCAGAAACTGTTCCATCCATTCAACTTGAAACTATAAGGTGTATTGTATCAGCAGCACTATAAGTGGTCTATTGCCAGCAAACATTCTCAGAAATGCCATCAGTTGCTAATTCAAAAGCTTGCAATTTGGGATATGCCTTGGAAGACTGGAAGGCTGTGTAGACAAATTGATCTGAAGTATCCAAACCATGAAAGCACTTGTAGAAAACCATTGTAAAAAATGAACAAAGGTATGCAGTCCTCTAAAGTTTGACATATACTGTACTATTCTGAGATGTTTTACCTTTTTAAACAAAACATTTTGCCAGAATGAATGTTTRGTTGGAAAGTATTTTTCAGACTTACAATAGAATTTCCTTAGAAGATCAGAGGGTTACTAATAGCTTGGAAGTTTTTATGAAGATAAGTGGTATGGAAGCTGAAGCTCTGGCCCCACATCTACCTATTTTAGGGTTGGAAACCAGGCTCTAAAAAGATAAAGCAGTGTGGAGTAGATTGTTTGTACTTACCTCAGGTGAAACCATGACTTAGAAAGTACTCTCAGTCCCTAAYTGTTGTACAAATGTGAAGTGGAGCTACAGAAGGAAAACTAGTAATTATGTATTACTCAGTCTTTTGGAAAATCCAAGGCTTCATTACTGAAAGCTGTTTCTGTTTCCATTGCACTTCCTGCCCCTTTTCTGACACAATGGAAAACAGGTATGTTTCTGTGGGAGTTTTTAATTTTGACAAAATATATTTTCAAAATTGTCTATCAGATAAAACTTTAACCAATCCTATACAGCATGTTCKAAGATTCATAGAATCATAGAATCAGTAAGGTTGGAAAGGACCTCTGGAGATCATCTAGTCCAACCCCCYCTTGCTCAAGCAGGGTCACCTARAGCATGGTAGACAGGGTTGCATCCAGGCCGGCCTTGAAGATCTCCAGAGAAGGAGACTCCACAACCTCTCTGGGCAACCTGATCCAGTGCTCTCTCACTCTCACAGTGAAGAAATTCCTCCTCACATTCAGTGAGGAACTTCCTGTGGTTCGGTTTCTGTCCATTGCCTCTTGTCCTGTCCCATGGGACAACTGAAAAGGGTTTGTCCCTGTCCCCTTGACACCCTCCCTTCAGGTACTTATAYACATTGATAAGATCCCCCCTCAGTCTTCTCTTCCCCAGCTTAAACAGGCCCAGCTCTTGCAGCCGTTCCTCATAGGGCAGGTGCTCCAGCCCTCTGATGATCCTTGTAGCCCTACGCTGGACTCTTTCCAATAGCTCCATGGCTCTCTTGGACTGGGGAGGCCAGAACTGGATGCAGCACTCGAGATGAGGCCTCAGCAGGGCTGAGTAGAGAGGCACGATCACCTCCCTTGACCTGCTGGCAACACTCTGCCTAATGCACCCCAGCAGACCATTGGCTTTCTTGGCAATAAGGGCACACTGCTGGCTCATGGCCAGCCTGTCATCCACCAGCACTCTCAGGTCCTTCTCTGCAGAGCTGCTCTCCAGCAGGTCAGCCCCCAGCTTGTACTGGTGCCTAGGGTTATTTCTCCCTAGGTGCAGGACTCTGCACTTGCGCTTGTTGAACATCAGCAGGTTCCTCTCCACCCAGCTCTCCTGCCTGTCCAGGTCTCTCTGAATGGCAGCACAGCCCTCGGGTGTATCAGCCACTCCTCCCAGCTTGGTATCATCAGCAAACTTGCTGAGGATGCACTCCATCCCCTCCTCCAGGTCATTGATGAACAGGTTGAACAGGATTGGACCCAGTAGTGAGCCCTGGGGAACTTCACTAGCCACAGGCCTCCAGCTGGACTCCACGCTACAGAAGACAACCCTCTGAGCTCTGTCTTTCAGCCAGTTCTCCATCCACCTCACCATCCACTCGTCTAACCCACACTTCCTGAGCTTACCTAGGAGGATGTTATGGGAGACAGTGTCAAAAGCCTTGCTGAAGTCAAGGTAYACARCATCYACTGCWCTGCYCTCATCTACCCAGCCAGTCCCTCATTCCATCATAGAAGGCTATCAGGTTGGTGAAGCAGGATTTCCCCTTGGTGAATCCATGCTGGCTACTCCTGATCACCTTCTTCTCCTCCATATGTCTGGAGATGACATCCAGAATGAGCTGTTCCATCACCTTTCCAGGGATGGAGGTGAGGTTGACTGGCCTGTAGTTCCTGGGGTCTTCCTTCTTGCCCTTTTTGAAGGCTGGGGTGACATTGGCTTTCTTCCAGTCCTCAGGCACCTCTCCAGTTCTCCAGGACCTTTCAAAGATGATGGAGAGCGGCTTGGCAAAAACATCCACCAGCTCCCTCGGTACCCGTGGGTGCATCCCATCAGTGCCCATAGATTTGTGGCTGTCTAGCCTGCCTAGAAGGTCTCTAATCCTTTTCTCCTCAACCAAAGGAAAGTCTTCCCTTCTCCGGACTTTCTCCCTCATGTCCAGGCTGCAGGATTCCTGAGGGCTGCCCTCAGCAGTGAAAACTGAAGCAAAGAAGGCATTCAGTAATTCTGCCTTCTCTGTGTTCCTTGTCACCAGGGCCCCTGCCCCATTCAGTAGCGGGCCCACATTTTCCCTAGTCCTCCTCTTGCTGCTGATGTATTTGAAGAAGCCCTTCCTATTGTCCTTGACATCCCTTGCCAGACTCAATCTTCTTTTCTTGAAGATCAGAAAAAAAAGAAAGAATTCTGTTCTTTTTTTTTTTCATTTTCAACAAGAATGTGGCTTTGAAGTAATAGCTAGGCTCTCAGTCATTTCAAAGCTGCAAATACCAATATATTTGTAACATATTATTAGCTATCTTCTGCCTTCTACAACCAAAACAGCAGCTTTCTTCATAATGTGAGCACCCTATTTGCACACTACCCACCTGCCATGCAGCATCACCACAGTGACGTCAGGTCTTTCTGGGAATCTTTGTGCAATGCTACTCACTAATACCTCAGTGGGAGGAGATATTAGCTCCAGCAGCAGCTGAGGCAGATTTCTGTGTGTTCCTGTTGGTCATCAGAAAGCTGCTGGGAAAGACGTGTAGCTCAGCTGGTTAGACAGGGGTAGTTCACGGTACTGTCTATTTTGCTAGAAAGAATAACCGCTGTAGGACTGAATCATTAGCAAGACCATATTTTACCATGAGCAGTGAAATTACTAGGTCCGTTTTCTACAGTACTATGTCCCTTTACACCATATCACTATAGTCACTTTTTCATTCCCTTCCTAGACTTCCTACAACTGAAATAACTCTAAGCCCACTCTGCACTGGCTAACMCCTTCATCAATACCCTTATCTCTCCTCCATGCCACTAATTACTGCTATAGTATGCTCAGCTTCCTTTTCCCATTCATTACCTGTTTGGCTGAGAAAGAGGAAGGGAAGCTGCCTTTTATTTTCCCAATGCTGGAGTTACACACATGTTAACTTGCTACCTTGTTTAGTTTTTTTTCCTTTCTCTAGGGAAGAGTGTGAAYGCAGTCACTCCACGGATTATGTAGTTCCCTGTATTTGGGCTATATTAGCAGAAGTGTAGCTAGTAGATTGAGGAAATTGATTCATCCTTTCTATTTGACATTTATGAGACCATATCTGGAGTTTTGTGTCCAGTCTTGGGCTCCCCAGTACAAGAAAGACACTGACATACTGGAGACAGTCCAGAGGAAGGTCACTGGAATGGTCTGGGCTGGAGCACACAATCTACAGARAGAAGTAATATAGTTGTGTTTGTTCAGCCTGAAGGAACAAAGGTGGCCTAACTGCCATTTTCCAAAACTTAGAGGAAGATTGTAGAGAAGACAGTGTCAGATTCTTCTCATGGGTGCAGAGTGAAAAGACAAGAGGCAGCAGGCACAAACTATAGTAAGACAAATTCTGATACAAGGAAAAAGGCTCTTCACAACATGGTTGATTAAGCATGGCAACAGATGTCCAGAGATGATGTAGACTCTTCTTTCTTGTTTACTAGACAAGCTTTGAGCAAATTGCTTTTACTTTGAGGTTAGCCCTGTTTAGAAGGAGAGATTAGACCACATAATGTCAAGAGATACCTTTAAATCTTAATTATTTTATGATCTTTTAACTTGCTTATTCTGAAATGTCTGCTTCTCAGTCAAATTTACTTAATWTTCACCAACATGTGATAAAAGTTATTTGATAGGGAGACAGGTATAAGGGGAGGAAGCAGACAGACAAACAGATGAGTGAACAAATGAAATAATATCGTAAGATTTCTTTCTCTGAAAGGAATGTCCTGATGTTTGGCAAAAGTGATACACAGTTATTCAACACAGTTCCTTGCTGAAGTTACTATGTACAATAAGAAATTCGGTTTAGGAGTAGGAGTTTCCTCCTGTGCCATACTGGATGCAGATGCAGTCTAATGCATATTATTACAGCCCAACCTCCCATCCAGGCATACAATAGCACTGAGTTATGAGTTATGTTACTTTTGTTTTGTGAGATGTATCTAGGAGATATCTTTACGAAACAAGGAAATACTTAGGCAATGGCAAACACTTACAAGTTGGAACGTGAAGGAATCTTCAGTGACAACAAATCAATGACACGAAAATGAGATAGGTAAACTTCTATAAAACATTCAAATGGGCAGGAACCAGTTTGGCTTGCCATGCTTACCAAAGCTATTTGAAATATGAGAGCTTCCCTAAGCTATTGTTTGGGGATTCAAAGAGTGTGAGAACAGACAGGAAAGGGGAAATGAATCTATGCAAATTTTATGTAGATCTCTTTTAGTAGAGTGTGACTGAAACTGTGGAGGAGGAGCATTGTATCAGGTCAGTTTAAAAGCCAGAAGACAGGCTGTCTGTTTGAGATCAGAATCTCTCCTCTTTCTTCTTCAAAGACAGAGATGTGGTCAAGGATTCTTCTGAGCATTATTTCCTTGCATTGGGTTGGCACAGTGTCTTCAGAACTGTAAGAGATCATGTATTTTGTGCTTTTATGATAAAATGCTTCACTATATTTCCCACCAGTTCATTTCTTTGAGGATGTTGCTATATAGTATCCTGGGCATTTAAGACCTAGATTCTGAAATATGTCTGAAATGAATGATGATGACATTGAAGCATGGTTTGGAATGATGATCTCCATCACAAAATTAGTATGAAATCTGATGTGAGTGCCAGAAGCCTAGAAATGTCCTACATGAAGTTTGAAATGCATAGGTAAAGTTGGGAGGAGGTTCAAGACTAGATTAGCAATAGTGCTGATGATCAGGATTGACATGCATTGGTGGTGAAGAGATCATGATGTATGAAGAGATGTTATAGTCCAGGAGTGGGTGCTGCCGGGAAGATATGCTGAATTATAATCCTATGATTATTTTTATAACTGCGGTGCTGTGACTGCTTATACAGATCTGTCAATGTGCCTGGCTTCATACAAACAGATTTCATATACGATTTTCGAAAATACGCAAACACTGGATCTTAAATCTCCTTCTCTAAAATTTAAGGAAAGCACTCTGTGAAAGTCAGAGAGCTTTAGGTTTCTCAGACACACATTTTACTCCTAGTCTCTGAATATTATAAAGTCTGAATCCAGCAAGTGAAAATAACAAGTAAGATACGAGCAAGCAAAGCTGTGGAGAAAAAAAAAGAGAAGAGATCAGATAATCAAAAGATCTAGTGATTCATGTTGCTTTACAGACCCAGCTCATCAGTTCTTTCATGTGTTATTTGGAAAGACCAGTCTGGGCAGCAGAGAAGGGGAGGCCAGTAACAGAAGCTTAGTCAAATATAGYAAACCTGGAGAAATGTTTTTGGAGAGCGAGTTTGGAGGAGGAAAACTGCCCTAATTATAGAAGGCAGCAAAACTAAGAAAGGCCAAAGGAAGAAAAAAAGGCAGGCAGCAACACAGTGAGAGGTATGGAAAAAAAAAATAGAGCACTCAGGTTGAATATGTCCTGAAATATTCTGCAAGATGAGATAGCTATGGCCGGATCATTTCTTGCATGTTTTACTGTTTGACTTATGATATGTCAATTCATATCTGGAGGGAAAGATGCCCAGAGAAAAAGATATTAAAAAAAAATATTGCTACAATTAATTAGTATTTTTGTCAATAATCTCAAAAAGAAGGAAAATAGAACTCCCTCTTACAAGAGATTCCAGAGGTTTACATACACATATACATACTTAAAGACCATGGGAGGATAAATGAATCTATGTTTTTCAGGAGGTTAGATACTTAGCAACTGAGGCTCTCTAAATGGCTGGAATGGAAAGATTCAATATCGTGCTGGATAAGACGCTATATAAAATGATGCCATTCTTTTAGCTCAGAAAAAAAATATGTGTGACAAAAAATATGTCATCCCTAATTTCTTAGCATGTTATGAAAATTCCATAGAAATAAATGGAAATCCTTCTACTATTTTCAGTAAGCTTTGGAACAGGTCCCACATCTTCCTTCAGATGTGTGGTATTTCTGCAGCATTTTCCTCTCTTGTTTTGCTCTAATGTTTTTGCATGATAGAACTCTGGTCTCTGGTCTGATCTTGCTTTCTTGCAGTCAATATGTGCTGCTGGTCCCTACAGTAGTGCGGAGTGATTCTCCACAGAGTGCTTGCGTGCAGTTCCACAACGTCAGTGAGCCTCTGTCCCTGAGCGTTCTCCTGGAATACAGCAGTACCCAGACGACTCTTTTTGAGGAATCTGTGACACAGAATGATTTCTTCAAGTGCAGAAAGTTCAAGGTATTTTCTATTTTAAGACTATTAAAGAGAGAGTAGAAACTTGAAATACCTTGGTGTGAAGCTCTCTTTGTCAACGAGGGCAAGAGAATGGAGAGAGTGGCTGTGGAATACGAAGCAAAAAGGTAAACTTCTGCAAAAACTCAGGAAGTGTGTGTTAGATCAGTGGACAGTGAGGTGGATTGAGAACTGGCTGAAAGACAGAGCTCAGAGGGTTGTCTTCTGTAGCGTGGAGTCCAGCTGGAGGCCTGTGGCTAGCAGAGTTCCCCAGGGCTCACTACTGGGTCCCATCCTATTCAACCTGTTCATCAATGACCTGGAGGAGGGGATGGAGTGCATCCTCAGCAAGTTTGCTGATGATACCAAGCTGGGAGGAGTGGCTGATACACCCGAGGGCTGTGCTGCCATTCAGAGAGACCTGGACAGGCAGGAGAGCTGGGTGGAGAGGAACCTGCTGATGTTCAACAAGCRCAAGTGCAGAGTCCTGCACCTAGGGAGAAATAACCCTAGGCACCAGTACAAGCTGGGGGCTGACCTGCTGGAGAGCAGCTCTGCAGAGAAGGACCTGRGAGTGCTGGTGGATGACAGGCTGGCCATGAGCCAGCAGTGTGCCCTTATTGCCAAGAAAGCCAATGGTCTGCTGGGGTGCATTAGGCAGAGTGTTGCCAGCAGGTCAAGGGAGGTGATCGTGCCTCTCTACTCAGCCCTGCTGAGGCCTCATCTCGAGTGCTGCATCCAGTTCTGGCCTCCCCAGTCCAAGAGAGCCATGGAGCTATTGGAAAGAGTCCAGCGTAGGGCTACAAGGATCATCAGAGGGCTGGAGCACCTGCCCTATGAGGAACGGCTGCAAGAGCTGGGCCTGTTTAAGCTGGGGAAGAGAAGACTGAGGGGGGATCTTATCAATGTGTATAAGTACCTGAAGGGAGGGTGTCAAGGGGACAGGGACAAACCCTTTTCAGTTGTCCCATGGGACAGGACAAGAGGCAATGGACAGAAACCGAACCACAGGAAGTTCCTCACTGAATGTGAGGAGGAATTTCTTCACTGTGAGAGTGAGAGAGCACTGGATCAGGTTGCCCAGAGAGCTTGTGGGGTCTCCTTCTCTGAAGATATTCAAGCCCACCTGGATGTAACCCTACGTAACATGGTCTAGGTGACCCTGTCTGAGCAGGCAGATTGGACTAGATGATCTCCAGAGGTCCCTTCCAACCTTACTCATTCTATGATTCTTTGAAAAGCAGACATTCCAGACAGAAAAAAAAAGACAGATGGCTTGAAGGGGAGAGCTGGAGAAAGACTTACCATCTCCATTCACAATGTGAACAGAAAAAAAGCTTTTGACTGCTATCACAGGTGCATGTGCCCTATGAGACTGTCATAATTGCCATGCTAGAGAATCCATCTGTAATATGCTTGTTCCCTTTACTGTGATTCTGCAGGATTAAGACAGATATCACAAACACATCTCAAGATCAGGTCTTCCAGTATTCAGCAGGAGAAATGCTTCAGAACTGGGCTACATGGCTGCGCAATCTGCATATAAGCAAATAGCTTTGTGAGATGAGGAAATGCTTAGGGCACAGGATAGTTTAGTGCTTTAGTACCTGGTGACAAATTGGGAGCTCCACACAACAGACTCTCAAAGTCTGTCACTAGCAAATATGGGATTTCTCATGACTTTGCACAAGCTCTTTATGATTCAATGGATACTCTGTATCCTACTTAAGAACCATGAGCATCAGAATACTTCAACATATCTCATTTGCCAACTTTATTATGTGAATTTTGTTTTTCTCTAGGTTCCTCCTGCTACTTCTGACCCTTTGGCTTTCATTACCTTCTCTGCCAAAGGCACCACGGTCAACTTGGCTGAGAGAAGATCCGTGGCAATTAAGAATATGGATAATATTGTCTTCATCCAGACAGACAAACCCATCTACAAACCAGAGCAAAAAGGTGGTTGGGGAGTTTGAGTCAGCTAGTGAACTGGGAAACTGAGTGCAAGGGTGGGTCTAGAATAAGAAGGACTTCTCTTGTGGTGGAAAAGCCCATGGACTGTGATGACTGTAAGCAATCCTTCAGCTAGTGTATATTTGTCATCTGAGGTTGGGCTCATCAAAGGGCAGTGAAAAATAGAACTGATTCGTAAAATTGCCACAAGTCAGCAGAATTCATATGTCTTTCCTGAGTTAATTTGCTCTACAGGACCATGAATTCTGAAAGGTTTACTGAGGCCAATCACATAAGGAACATTCTTAAGGAATACAAAAAATAACAGGTTAAGCTTTTAATCAATAAAATTCATATTAAAAATAATCATATCATTTCATGTCAACTGTTCCTTCTACTTAACTATAATCTAATTCATATATAGTCCCAATGGGTCAGTATGGAAGATATTTCAGGCAAAAAGGTTATTCTAGTTTTCCTTTTCACTAGCTAAAATAATATTCAAAACCTTTCCCGTTCTTCAGGGACTCTTTATGACTTCTGAATAGCCTGGACAAACTTTGTTTCATTTGTACGTTGATAGTGACATACCACTTCTCAAGTGAATTATTTTTCTTTCTTCTATCTCTTTTTTCAGTGATGTTTCGTGTGGTCTCTTTGGATAGCCAGTTCAGACCTGTTCAGGAGACAGTAAGTATGATGGATAATCAAGACTTTTCAAGCAACATCTTGGGGATCCTCTTCACTGAGACTCACTTTTAAAATGAAAAAAAAAAGGGTCTGGGATAGGCATCTTGATATTTTTGAAGGATTGTTTAACTCTGTAACTTCAGACTCCATCCCTTCTCTGCCTTTATAGAAGGCAAGGGTCTGAAAAAACTCCTGGAAAACACTTACAGATTTCAAATTTTGTAGTCACTTCACTTCTTCTGCCCTATATATGTAGAAGGAAATTGGACATTTTAGTAGAAAAAAAGAAATCTATAGATTATGCTTTGTTAAATTATCACTTCATTACATATGTGAATTTCAATTTGTTTTCTTGACCCAGTCTTCATAAAAAGGAGTTCACAGCCTTCTTTATTTTCTAGCATTTTTCAAGTTCCAAGTTAAGCTTTTAAGTTAATTTCTTGATATTTTGACTGTTTTTGTTCTTTCTCTTTTTTCCTCCTCCAGTATCCCCGGATCATCATTGAGGTAAGAGATGCACCATGTCATTAAAGAGCAAGTTGCTTTGGAAAGCAAATCCAGACTTACTGTGCTCATTTGCCTCTCCAAGACTATATTCCTCACTAGTCCTACTGTGAGATCAGGGTACCCAGAAGGAGTGAAATTTATTCCCACCACCACTTAGAATATATATCAAGCACTGAATATGGTCAAAAGCCATCTCAAGATGATACCAGCTCTGATGTGGAAGTATGGGACTTTCAGGCACCCGTCACTACCTGAAATGGGTTCATATCTAATATTAAAAAAGAAAATTTGCCATACTTGTAACAGGAAATTGAATCGTTTGTCTTAATGGGGATGTATTATTTTCAAGAATCACAGCTCAGCCAAATATCCATGAATCAGAAGATGTGGTTATTCCTCCTGCCTCTGCTACATCCGGTTGGGTGCAACTTTGGCTTTACCCCAGATTATCTGGAAGCTAGAATCAATTTATTTCAGTCAGACACTCTACCATCTGTAGATGCAGCATAGTAATAGGAAACAGCATTTTCCATGCATTCTATTACCTCAAGAGAAACTCTTCTGCACAGCTGTAGTGTGGGTCATTCTCAAGTAATTTAGACAAAGAGCAAAATCACAATATCAAATATGATTTTGGCTTATTATTTTATGTAGTATTTCCATAGGTATTTAATTTACAGCATTAAATCCAGACCTTTATATCCCTGATACTCTTTCTTGATGTAGTATCTCTCATTTACTTTTACAAGTATGCTTTTCCCACACTGCCATAACAAGGTGGATGTGCATACACTAGTGTATCTAGACACAGCTCTCCAGAGGGTGAACAGCAGAGGAAGGTTTGCCTAGAGCAAATGGACTTGAGGCTGAACAACGGCAGTGCCAAGTGTCAAACACGAGAGGGCTGGAGAGGAAGAAGTCAGTGGAACATTAGTCAATGGTGGCTTGGGGTTATTGCTGTGACTTTTGTCAAGATTTGAACAGGGTGTTCAGTGTAATCTTACTCTGGTAAAACTACAGCAAATTGGCTGGTGAGATAGCTTTATTCCTATATACACATAAGAAGAGTGTCTTTTTGAAATATCATGTTCTACTGAGGACAGGCTAAAAATGATTCAGTGTTTTACAGCATTTCATATTATCAGATCTCAAAGTACTTTACAAGGAAAGCCAGTATAATATTGCCATTTTACAGAAGGAGAAATTGAGTTAGAAAGATTTATGCTGGAATAGCTACAGATATTCAGCCTGAGTCCCAATCAGGCATTACTCCGGGATGATGCCAGATCATAAGGCAGTATAGAAAATTTCCAGTTAGCATAAAGTTAGGCTTATTCAACATATAAAGAAATCTGGAAAATTAATAGGAAATCAAAGTACACATCTCATCAGCCCAAATTCATGTCCTATAATGTACTAAGCCAGTGTTCCAGGATACAAAACTTAAAAGAAGGCAAGAACATAAGAAAGAGAGTAAAAAACATTTTGGTATTTCACTCTCTCCTGCTTTCCAGGATCCAGAGCAAAACCAGATCTTCCAGTGGTTGGAGGTAGCATCTAAGCATGGCATTGTCCAGCTCTCCTTCCCATTAATCCAGGAGCCAATTCTGGGATCCTATCACATCATTGTGGAGAAGAAGTCGGGTGAAAAAGAGTACCATTCTTTCACTGTGGAGGAATATGGTAAGAATGAGCTGTGAATTTCCTTGCAGTAGCAATAAGACTGGCTCTGCCTAAGTTAGAAAGGGGCATCTAGTGCAGTGAAGTGCTTTGAAATCTCCTGCCATATCTGAGAAAAAAAGTAAGACATAGAGAGTGATGGWTGGAAAAAGTGAAAGCAAGAAGGAAGTAAAGAAAGGATGGGAGAGGAAGCTTTTTTTTCTTTTTTTTTTTTTTGATATTAAATTGGGAGTCTAGTTTTTTAACAGGCTTGACACAAATTCACTATCTGACTTTGGAATCCACATCTTAGCACTTAGGCCTTAGTTTCTCCATGACAACTTTTCCTTAATAGTCCCCATGGAGGGTTTAGACAACTCCCCGGGGATTTCATTTATTTATTTTCTTCTGTTTTCTATCTTTTTTCCTTGATAAGGAGAGTAAAGCACCTTTCTTGCTTACACTCCAGAATTCTTTCCTACGTTCCTGTCTCCCAGGTACAGGTGAGTGAGAAAAAGGCCTGCTCTAGCTGTGATGTCACTATTGTTGGTGACCTGGAACAAAAGATAAGCTGAAAAGAGGGAATGACAGTGTGGTAGGATCTGTTTGATCTCACTTAATTTGTTGCCTTTCTCCTTTTGTGTGGTAGGGTTGTGTCATATATTCTCTTCTTCAGGGCTTTAAATAGTTTTAGATAACAGCATTATTCCCTCATTTCTCTTAAAGATAATGCACAGACTGATTAGTGATTAATCACTGTTATTGCCTTGGTTGTTGTTTTAGTATTAGTGTTAGTATTAGTATCAGTGTCAGTATTGCATTTTAAAGAAGATACTCATTAAAAGTAATGGTAATTTTTTCTCCAGCAATATCCTACAACTGACTTCTGCATTGAACCATTCCCTCCCCTCTTTTGGTGGAAATACCTTTGTCCATTGCTTTTCTTTTTGCTGCTAACTGCCATACAAACACACCTACCTGTGGTGTACAACTGCTGCTCGATCACATTCACCATGTGTTTTCAGTGTTGCCAAAGTTTGAAGTGATAACCAGTGTGCCAAAGAGGATCTCTTTCTTTGATGAAGAATTGAAGGTGAACATTTGTGCCTTGTAAGTACTCAGAGCTGAGAACAACACATATGTCACAAGAAAGGTGGGTTGAAAGATAGTGTGCCATGCCAAGAAACAGGAACTCTGCTACTGATTCAATACATGGACTAGAGTAATTCCTTTAACTGCTTCCACGACAGGAAATATGATGGTAACTCTCCACCTGTTACATAGCACAGTTAGAAGTGAGAGGGTTTGTATTTTCCCAACAGTTTAAAAGTATCAAGCTGTACACACCCACTAGCTGTTGTTTTATTACTACAGAAAAGGAGAGAAATAGTATAGCAGGTGAGTCTAACATTAAGATCACTAGCTATGGCAATGTCAAAGGACAGCATGGGGTGAGTCTGAGCACCAGTGGATTAATAAGGGTATTCTTGCAATGCATCCTGCTTTACATAAAGCACTAACATGAAAAAGCAAACAATGGAGAATGAAATTCTAGCCCTGAGCCCAACATTATCTTCCAGCTCCAGATTTTAAGGAACAGCTACACCACAGGCAATAGTACAGCAGGCTTTTTTTGACAAGACTCCAGAAGCAGTGTAAAAATAGTTGAAGGGAATTCATCAAGGGCTAACTGGTTCTGATACTTAGCTGCTCTTCTGTCTGTACTCTGGGCACTCTTGAGAGGTTTAGATTCTGCATTGCTCTGCAACCTTGACAGATTTCATGATAAATTCACCTGACCGAGTTCTTATTTCTCCTTCTCTCCTAGRTACACTTATGGCCAGCCTGTGCAAGGGAATGTCCAGATCAGTGTGTGTCAGAGGCACTTCTATAGTGCACGATGTGAGCAAAACCAGAAAAAAAGCTGTGAGACTGTCATTGCACTGGTATGATACAGAGCAAGACCTTTCTTCTTAGTGAGCTTTATTACCTAACATGTAACAGAGTGTTTTGAGGCCTCATTTATTTCTTGGGGAACAGCAGAGAGACAATCCTAGGCATGTGTTTTCTCAGTGTCTCATAGGCAATGCTGAAAGACAATGAGGGGAGATTTTCCCAATGACCTCATTTGGAGACTTTGTTTTTATGCACCTCCCCTTCAACAAGGCGTGTGATAGGAGGGAAATCATTCATTAGAAACTGAAWATCTGTCTCAAAAAATGAGTAAAAGACAGGAAAGTTTATGAAGCTGTGAATTTATATTTCCTAAAACTTTTGAGCCATGTTCTTACTGAGGATAGTCAGCATGCCTCTGCTGGGAGTGTTTGAGGTCACTTAACTATAAACTAACGATGAATTTTTCCACTTGATCAAGCTCAAMGTTCCTTGAAGAATAGAGCTTTGCTGAGAGAGCTCAGCTATCAAGTAAGATGTATTTGAAAAGGGACCTCAGGGCAGAAAGGACTATGCAAAATGAGGAGAGGGGACTCCAGCTGCAAGAGTAGATGATAATGAAACAATGAAATGGGAGGGGAGAAGAGAATGAGAGGTGTGAGGTAAGAGGGAAGTGAATAAAAAGTCAGAGCTGAAAGAAATGTAACCAGGGGCATGCAGGTTTTCAGACACCCAGCAATATAGGTCGAGAAGCAGTTGTCCAAACCTTGAGAAAAAATCATCTTTCTTCTTTGTGCTCTTTTTCAGTTGGGCAGAGATGGCTGCCTCAGCAGTGTCATTTCCACCAAAACATTCCATCTCTACCGCAGCTATGCCAGAATGTTTGCTAGTCTCAGCGTAGAAACCACTGTCACTGAAAATGGGACAGGTAACATCAAGTGGAGGTTGAGAAACAGCTGAGTGAAGCTAATAGGTGGCACTTTCTGAAAGGAATCTCTGGGATCCTAGCTCGTGCAACAAAAAACAATCAAGCTCGTTCCTCAGAGCACAGCAGAGCATAACTGCTGTATAGATTTTCAAAAGAAAGAGTTTTCTTCCCATGTCTAATTCTTGTTTCCTCTCCGTTACACTGGATGTGTCTCACAGGTATTCAGATGAAAGACTCTGACTATGTTCCAGTTGTTCAAGAAAATGACAGAGTGATGTTCAAGAACATGGATCGCTACTACAAGAGGGGAATTCCTTACTTTGGTCAGGTAGGTGACTGAGAGGGCACACCCAGAGCGAAATCTTCATGAAGATTCATATGATCTCTATGTTGCCCTTTTATGGCCGTCCTCTAATTCTGTTCTGACAACTTCCCTTGACAATGTTACCTGACAGTGACCGCTGTATAATTTTCTTATTATGTGAAATGTTCTTAGAGAAAATAAGAAAATTGTATCATATAACCTATAGTGTTGAGTGCAGCCATGATTATAGAATGGCTAAGAGGTAGAAAAATGAAAGGTCATATGAGTGGAGAAGACAAATCTGTAAGGAACTACTTCAGCAACAGCTGTGCTTAAACCAAAGGCAGAATTTACCCTACGTAGCATCAAACAGTTCTGTGGCTGTTTGCATAAACCACTGCAGGTATGGAACACATTTCAAATTCTTCTCAGCCTGCACACCCAGAACAAGCCTAGGCATAGCAAGAAAGATGAGCCCTGCAATGTTGTCCTGATAAGCCGTGGGTGTGCGTGGAGGCCAAGGAGCTGGGAGGTACTGCAGAGCCCCACAGTTTTTCTGTAGTCATGGAGTAATACAATGTCTTCAGGTTTGTGAATCAGCACGCTCCAAAGAGTATGTGSTCTAGAGTCCCTCTGTCTCTATTTGTTCAGGAAGGGAAAATATAAGGCATGAATTTAAACTATCATGTCACTGTTGTGATGTCCCACTGAGCTAACAGTCATTAAAAGATCACAGAAGACTTCTCGTAAGAAGAATCTTCTATACTATATCATACATATAAACTATTCCTTCTCCCTCTGTGATATAAGGTTTGTTTCTGCTCTGAAAAGAATTGCCTTTCTTTATCTGTCACAGAGTTCATGCTCCTTCAAAATCTCAAGGCACATGTGACTAATAAATTTCGCTATACATTTCCACTCGTTGTAGTTGTCCTCCTGTGGTTAGCATCTTTTTTTTTTTTCTCCCTTTTTTTTTTTTTTTTTTTAATACCTTGGGTATTTGTTTTCAGGTCATTGTGACAAATGTGGATGGCATGCCGATTGCCAATAGGATTGTACTGCTGGAGCTCAATGACGAATATATTGCAAATTATACCACAGATGAAAACGGCACTGCTGCCTTTTCCATTGACACATSCAACTTCTTTGATCCCAGTTTTAAGCTGAGAGTAAGTAAATGTAGGGCCCAATTTAATTCCTGAAAGAATACTTCATTTGAGAGAGGGATTAGAAGCAAGTGGGTGGGTACTGGCAGGATTATTTTAGGAAAGGAAAACAAACAATCATTTCTTCAACACCTGCAGCCTGTGTGAATCTAATATGAGGAAATATCAGTGCTTGATGAATGGCAGACTGCACCAAAGCATGTTTGGGCTGTAGGGATTTTCCATACTCTTACTTTCTGCTTAGCTCAGAAGCCCTTTCTGCAGCCATCTTCCTTCTCTTCATTCTCTGTGATGCAGGACATTGTTTACAGGCTGCTTGGCCTTCCTCACCCAACCTGGGTGCCTGTCAACCTCTTTTCCTGATGCTGCCTGCTTCCTGCATTTCTGCTGGCACAGATTCACATCTATCCCCCACTGCATGGTCTTCTTATGGTCTCTTGCCTTTTCTCCAGTATAAGGGAAAGAGCTTGAAAGATATCAAAAGCAGGCTGTTTGAAATAAATGCCATTCTTACACAGCAATGACCCCTAGCACCTTATACAACCTGTCCAAATTCTATAAGGATCTGAAATAACCTCCTTACTGCAGCATTTCTTAGATGTCTAAATATATTAAGGTCTCTAGAAGGAGATATTAAGGTCTTCTCCACTCTGGACTTGTTGAGCAAATAATTTTCATACCAGCTCTTGCTCTTGGGTTAAACAGCCCCATAYAATCAGCTTCCACATAGAACATTTTAGATAAGGGAGATGCCACTGCCTCAGACCTGCTGCTAACATTTTATTTTCCACTTGKTTGACTCCCATGTATCCCTCAGGCCAGGCAGTCACAAGATGGCTGTGCAGACTTTATTGTGTGGACAAACCATGATGAGCCCCATGCCTTATTCTCTGTCTGGCGTTTCTACTCACGGACCAACAGCTTTGTGAGGATTGAGCCAGTGCAGGAGAAGCTAAGCTGTGGCCAGCAGAGAACAATTAATGTTCTTTATGTCCTGAACAAAGAGGGATATGGGAATGCCATGCACACAAACTTCTATTATGTGGTAAGTGCTG
The DNA here is from genome assembly GCF_003343005.1 of Rhea americana. Taxonomy (NCBI): domain Eukaryota; kingdom Metazoa; phylum Chordata; class Aves; order Rheiformes; family Rheidae; genus Rhea; species Rhea americana. The sequence goes on along the minus strand of NW_028185506.1, from coordinate 2,510,528 downwards.
AGTGCTACCTTGATACCCTGAACTTCTCTTTTCTTTCACCTTCTCTTAAGTACCATATAAGGCAGAAATCTTCAGGCTAACCACCAGATATAAATTGTAGCTAGGCTTGATGGCCTTGAAGCCTCTCAAAATACCACTCAAAATCAGTAATTTCAAGGGGGAAGAGAAGAAGTGCTTTTGATTCTGTCTTGTGTTTTTTTCTATGCCCAGGTAATGACAAAAGGAAAAATTGTTCTCAGTGGGCAGCAGCAAGTCCCTATTTCTGGTGGTAAGTTTTGGGTCATATTATTACTGATGCTCCAGAGGACCATAACATTAGTAGGAACTAACCAGAACATTATTCTAAGCACCAGAACATCGGTAATTATATGAGATGGAACGAAAAGCAGAGAACTGTAACCAAATCAGGTGTTAGTTCTGAAACCTCAGTATCTTTCACCTCACAAGTATTATTTAGCTTTTGTTGCASAAAATGAGTGGTCACTCAAGTCATAACATGTTATGTCACATCCCAGTCTTCCTTGAATGGAAGACTAAAACTTTTTAAAGTCTGAGAATGACCGATATTCTGTTTGACAGGGATATTTGGTAAATTACTACTTAAGAATTCATTACAGTTCAGAAGTCTCCAAATACATGTGTGACAGGAAATATGATCCTACTGAACTCCATTCTTTCATTGTTAAAAATATAATTTATTTCAGAACAGGTCTATTTCCAGCCTATCGACAGTAGGTGGCTTAGGTAGGCCTCACTCCACATATAGGACTTAATCATTGCTTAGTATTTCCCATCTTTGGTCTTTCTTCAAGTGTTCATGTACTGTGGCTACACAGTCTAAGCTCCCTCATGGTTCAGAGAGGGGCATTTCACTCACAGAAAGGTAGATACATTATATGAATTTTTCTTCACAAAAGCAACTTGAAGCTATGTTTTTTTTTCCTCTGTGTTGACAACAATCTCTTATTTCTTAGCAGTAAGAGAGCCCTCCCATAGGTCAGGAGATAAGCCTGTCTTATCTGGTGTAGGGGGTTCTAGAGAACCTCCTTCGAGATCCAAAGACAGTCTTGTGCTCTCCTTATAGCAATCATGCACAGACATATTTCCCTGACAAGCTTCTGCTCACCTCAGACCCGTCTCTGCACAGCATCTTGCTCTTGACATCCTCCAGTTTATATCTGGTATCTCGCTGATGGGAGCTGTTTCTCAGCCACTGAGAGATGGATCTCCCAATATCCAATTTCCTCCTTTTAAAAGAGCTATTGGATTATGAACAAATATGCAGTCCTTCTACCAAAGCTCAGGTTTTTCTAATCTGTTTGGTTGGCTTCTCCTCTCCTTGTTCCATATACCTTCTACAGCTCCCAGAGGCACATTCTCCATCACACTGACTGTCACTGAGGAACTTACCCCCAGCGCCAGATTGCTGCTCTATACAGTGCATCCTCATGGGGAGATAGTGGCTGACAGCTCTTGGATACACAGCGATATATGCTACAAGAACAAGGTGAAAATGTTTGCTTTCTTATGAAGGACTATACCAGCTAGCTATTTGCTCAATGAAAAGTCAAGGAACTATTTCATCAATAGCCCTGCACTCAAGATAGCCTTTAGCAGTGGAAGAGGTACAGATGTGCCTGAGAACAGAAACTGTTCCTTAAATGGACAAGTATGCTCAAACTCAGACTAAGCTTTCAATGAAGTGTGGAGAGGGAAGTGACTAGAGGATTAGTCATCTAATCCAAGTGATGTGTACTTTTACAGAAGAAGGATTCAGCAGGGCAATTTAGTGATAGGAGCTCTGCTTTGCAGAGAAGAGAATGGGTGATGGTGAAAGATGAATTTCAACTTTATGTGCCAAACTAATTCTCTTGATTTTTCTATGGTTCTCTGGATTTACTCATTTCCAGCTCCAGCTCCAGTTCTCTGAGAAGCAGGGTCTCCCAGGTTCTAATGTCAGCCTCCATCTTGAAGCCGCTGCCAACTCTTACTGTGCCTTGCGAGCTGTAGATAAGAGCATCCTTCTCCTTCAGCCTGAACGAGAGTTTTCTCCTGAGACTGTAAGCCATATACCCAGTCGTGTGTTCCTTTGACATAGAGACATCCAGAATAATACTTCCMATGACCAGTTTCTCATCTCTCTGCTGCTGGTTATGTTTATCTTTTCTGCTTGGTAAAAAGACATCTCAGTGTTTGAAACAAGGTCTATAGGAGTCATACTCTTCAAAACTAGAAAATAATAGTGGAATATTTATTTTTAGAAAGCATGGAAGTGTAAAACATGCCTTAAGACTATGCCTACTGTATATCATTTAATATATAGATCTTCTCTGAATAGTGATTATGACAAAATCACATTGTCTGACTCAAATAGGCCTTGGGCCAAACCAAATGCTATGGAAATAAGCTGGAGCCTTGCCAGAGTCCAGTCTCATCCCTGCATACCTCAGCAGTATATCTTTTTACTTATTGGTAAAGTTCACCCCACAGAGTCATTACAGCTCAGGAAAAGGGGGGCAGAGGCCAGTCTTTCTCATGCATAACCAGTAAAATTGCCTGTTCATCTCTGAATAGGCATCACTGTGCAAACCCAGTATAGGCTATGGGATTGCTCAGGGGCCATTATGAGTTTAAATTCTAAGTGAGAAAGGAGCACAGGAAGAAACAAGCACTTGATTAAAAAAAGGAAGAGCCCTGTGTTTTTGAGAAATGATAAGCAGAGGCACTGCTAGTGCCAGGCTTTAAGAGAGGCAGTTTGCTCTTAAAGTAGGAAAGTGGGTATATGCTGCACAAGAAGGATGCTTCAGAGAAGATTGCACTGTAATCTCAATCTCTTTGATGGTTTTAACCAAATTTTCTTTCTCCTTTTATCAACCTGCAGCCATACTGGAACAGTACAGTTTTTCATGGTATAATAGAGCCTTTATATTTTATCACTCTGTCTTGGAGATGGCTCACAGCTACTCAAGTGCTTTGAYGAAGCAATATTTTGCACCTACGTGGGACCTTTCCTTGTCATAACATGAGTCATTCTCATCTTCCAGGGGTACTACTGGCTTCGTGGGAGCGATTTGTATGGCTATTACTACAATGGGTTCAACCTGGAAGATGACAAGCCAGAGCAGTGTACCCCAATCAAAACCACCTTTTTTGATGGCTTGTATTATAAACCTGTGAATGTTAGCCATGATGGTGATGTCTACAGGATTTTCAGGGTATATGCTCTGTATGGTTCCTTAAGTGGGAGATATTTCAGATGAATTCATGAGCCTTAGCATTAAACTTGCTCAGGTGGTGGTTCTTACTTCCAAGAGCAAGGAGCTATTCCCAGAAACTGAATAAGAAACCATTCAGTTTCTGCCTTCTTACTTCCACCTTTTTTCTCAGAGAGACTGAAAATCACTGTTAGATATATTCAGTGGTATCCTGCCCATGCTTCAGTAGACATTTCCTAAACAGGACCATGACCGTGGCTCAGGACTTCAGGCATTCTTAATGAAGGTCTGAATCCATGGGGCAGACAGTTTGTTTCCGGATGCACTTCCCTCCAATCTCATTTGTTCCATGTCTCCATGACTCCCCTTGTCAAGTTGCAAAGACCTAACATGCTTTTCACAGAACAGTAGGTACTACTGCTTCTTGGGAAGGAGCCAGAGGTAGGAAAGGAAGAGTAGTTTGTGACATTCAGGGTTGAAAGGGCAGGATGGCGGGAGGATGGAGGAGAGAGAAAGGAGGTGTGTTAACCTAGATGCAGGAAGTGGTATACCCTGGTAGCTAATATGTGCACTGAATGACATGATAAATTGATTCTTTCATATTCAGGATATGGGCCTAAAAGTTTTCACCAACTCCGTGCTGCGGAAGCCAGTTCTGTGCCAAGAAGACAGATCAGATCTGGAAGATGACCGTGTTTATGCTGAAGATATGCCTAAGATTGATTTCAGCAGTGTTGGTGGCGGTGGCTCTGGGATAGGTAAAAAGAGTTTCATGCCATGTTTCCAATCCCAGTCTGCCTGCTCTTCAATACTGTTTTCTGTATAAAAGAACAGTTATCATGTGGCGTTTGTTTGGGAATAGGTCTCTATGTCACAGTTTTCTTCAAGTAATCTCTTGTTGGCAGTCCTTGCAGAACTGAAGACTCAATTCTCTCTCTTCAGGGTGCATATAGAAAAGATAGAAAAAGATGAGACCCTAGTTATTCCATAAACCAATATTAGTTTTTTTCAGAGATTTTCATGGCAGAATCTTTCATCAGCTCACAATTCAATTAAACAGTTAAAAGGAAATGCCAATGAAGAAAAATAATGGAAAATCCTGTTGTAAGAATTCATAGGGCACTTAGCATACTTAGCACAAAGCTTCCAAAATACTTCATAGAGAGGTAAAAAAGATCATTATTTTTCTACAAATCAGAGTTGCACAATAAAAGGCCAGAAGTAACAATTGTAGGTTGCCACAAGACAAATTGCTATTCAACATGAAGAAAAAGTTCTTCCTCGTGAGAGATATGTTGCACTGGTTCTCTGAGAGGTTTTGGAGTCCCTATCAATGCAGGTTTTCAAAACTCAGCTGGACAAAATCCTGTACAACATGATCTAATTTTTGAAGTTTGTCCTGCTTTGAGGAKCTTGGACTAGAGACCTCCAGAGATCCCTTCCAATCTAAATTCTTCTATGATTTTGTGATTCTGTCATTTTAGTCCAACAAAATAAGGAAGTATTATTATTTTGATATTGTGACTAGGAAATCTGAGGTATCTCCATGCTATTTTTGGCATCACAAGCAAGTCCATGGCAAAACTGGAAAAAAGATCTAGGTCCGCAATCTAATGCCTGTATTTTGACTATATGAACCAAAACTGTTTTCCAATAGGCTGTATATTCAGCACTAGTTTTCAATGCTGTACAGGGTAAGAATGACTAAATTATTGAGAAGGCTTTTAAAATAGTGTATACTTTGGTGACAATTTTGGGCCCTGTTGCCTGTTTACAAACAGCAGAGAGCTAGTGGTAGAGGAGAGGGAACATGCCATCCTAATTGGATGTTAAAAGCTTCTAATATGAAAAAAAAAAGCAGTCATTCAAATGGGATAATTTGTGTTCGTATATTGTATTGGGCATGTCTGATGGCAGTTCAGGTCTCATTTCACTGATTACTGCTAGTCTGACCTCTCTGATATTAGACTTTAATCATACACAGGTGGCCCTGTTAACAGTGTTCGGAAAATCTTCCCTGAGACCTGGATTTGGGATCTGGTTCACACTGAGTGAGTATTTTCACTTTAACTTCTTCCTACCTCTTTTGTGACTTTTTGAGTTAATGAATGCTGATGAAATGAAAGTGAGGAAAGAGCTATGGAACATATGGCTGCTTTGTAGATCTGAATCTTCTTTATCCATCTTGYTCAATGAGAGTTGAACTCCTAGCCTTTTACACAGAGTTAAACCTACCTGTACAGTAAATCTAACCTGGTCTGTGTTCTGTCTCCCACTCTCCTGATAAGGAGAAAGAATAAGGGCTAAGAGTATAATAACAGAATCTGGTTAGGAGATAGCAGGAGCAAAACATTTGATTCTTCATCATATTTTTAAATTTCAGCAGCAGAAAATATAGAAAATTAATTTTGTTTTTCTTTCCATTATATCATCTCCAAAGAGAATATCTCCATCTTAACTATGCATCCATTGGCTGTTCTAGAAAGTTAATCCAAATCTATTGGTTCTAATCTGTCAGCTAGACTTTTTAATTTTCTTTTTCTTTTTACCAAACTTTACAATATTGTTTTGCATTTCTTTTAAACAAATAGCATCTATTATTTTTCTAAATTAAAAATCCCAATACTTTTCCAAGTGCTTTTTATGGTTAGTTCACTAGCATAAATCCTYATCTTTATTTCCAGCTTTATAATAGCTTTTTTAAATATGGAAAGGTATCTTGTAGAAACCGGGGTGAAAACAGATGCACTAGCTCAACTAGAGAGCCTATTCTATATCTGTCTTGAAAATGGTGAAGCTAATTTCTCATGCTGCTTTTCTTATTTTTCTTAGTTCCAATGGAGAGGCCAATGCTTTTTTCACCATGCCTGACACCATCACTGAATGGAAAGCCAGTGCTTTCTGCTTGCAGGATGATGCTGGGTTTGGTATATCCTCAACTGTTTCGCTGACARCATTCCAACCATTCTTTGTTGATCTCACCTTGCCCTACTCTGTAATTCGAGGGGAAAAGTTTAATTTAATAGCCAATGTCTTCAACTACCTTGACAAATGCTTTGAGGTACATGAAGTCCTTCTTTACTTTCCTTATAGTTTGTCTGTTTCACAGAGTTCATAGCATAGTTCCTGATTCTTGCATAATGTATCAGAAATGCAGAAATTAGTGTTTTAAAATCCTGTAGCTTTCTCCCCTTCTGTCCCAGGACCTGTCCTTGTGCCACAACATTAGGAAGGTGTGGCTGATGATCACTGTGGCTGGTCCACAGAAGATGAGAGCCTGCACCTGTTTCCTAGCTAATTCAGTTCTTCCTCATGTTCTTGAAGGACGGACTTGAACACAGGGTATTGGTAATGTGCTGTGCGAAACAAAATACACACTGAGTATGTAGTATGTAGCAGTAAATCATATGAAGATTTGACTGCTAACATGAGCACAGATACTCTGGAACTGTTTTTGTCAAAAACAGCCACTGACATTAGGCAGCGGACAGAAAATAGACTGGTTTGCTGTTTCCTCAGAAAAAATGACCTCTCCTTTTCTGGTACCATCCCACAGAATCAGATGAAAAACAGCATCTCCAGTGAGAAACAGTCTCCTTTGGTCCTGCAGCCTGACTTTAGGAGCAGTCTACYTCTTCGTATTCTTTCTCTTTCTCTCTTGTTTTTCAGATCAATGCTATACTGGCAGAGTCTAGTGACTACAAGGCAGAAGTCATTTCACCAGAGGAAAATACAGCAAGGGTGTGTGCTAATGAAAGAAAAACCTATATCTGGGCTGTTAGACCCCACAGACTTGGTAAGCTTGTCTTTTTGTCACCCTGATACATCCTTTTMTTATCTTTCTGCCTTTGCCATTCCCAGTCTTCAATGAAACATCAGTAATCCACAGGCAGCTCCATTAACTGCTCCTCAAACTTACCATTGGACCTCTGCTAAATTTCCTTTATGTGCACTGAAGGGGATGTGAACTGAAGTTTTATCTCTTATAATTTTTGTCTCGTTATATATAAAATACTGTAAGAATTTCTGTGCCTATACTCTTTCTGTTCATGATGCCTCCTCTTGTTCATATGTGGAACTTGCCACTCCTCTGCAGAGCACGAGCATTCTGATTACYAGCTTCTAGCCTTTGACAACTTTACACCTAACCAATCATATTCAGTAACAATAAAAATCACTAGTAATTTTGTGCTGGATTTTCAGTGGGATAAGGTGGTATTACTTCTCTCTGATTTTACAGCCATGTTAATTTACACTGCCTGCAAGTCAACATTATCTTTTAAAAAAAGCACTTACATATTTCAATGTGTATGACCCGCAGAAGTCGAAGTATAAAAAAAATCACTTTTAATTTGCAAAAATTCTTTTTAAAATGAGCCACAGATGGGCCTTTTTTTAAAAAAAGTTCCTCCTAAAACCCCAAAGGAAGTATATTAGTATGACTAATTTCTTCCAAACTCATTGATAAAACAGTAAAGTTATACTGAGATGAAAAATGATATGCAAAAGAATAGTGCTGCAAGGCTGAAAAAAAGCAAGCTGCTGTCTCTCCTTAATAACTTTTATAATATCACATTTTGTTCCAGTTAAAAAATTCCTTTTGATTTCCAGCATGCAGTGATTGCAGGGGTGAAGCGAGCAGTACCTATCAAGCTGCTCCTGTTGATGCTCTCTAAGTTGTCTCTGAATTAATAAACCATTTATGCAGGAAAGAGGCAGTARAGCTCTAAGTATTCGAATGCTGCCCTAGGCCAGAGAGAATTGGGCACAAGGCTGAGAAGAGGTGGAAATTGTTAATGAGTACTGTCAGTTGTTTGGGCAGGATCCTGATTTCATTCCAGTACCAGGGCTCCAGGCAACCACTCCTTGCTGCTAATGCACAGATCTGGMGCCTTAATGAAATTTGTTCCTTGAGCTGCATTGGGAGGGAATACATTTCTCAACAGTTCCTCAGCCTAGAAGGAGGTGCTAAAAATAGGGGTAACTTTAGACATTAAAGGTAAATTTTCTTTCTTGAGGAGGGGAAGTAGGAAATTTCCAGGTGAGGCAAAATTCACAATTATTGCTGAAGTCAAACTGAAAATGAATTTCCTTTCTTGGGCTGGGGGATGGGTTTCCAGGTGAGGTGAAGTTCACAATTACTGCTGAGGCCAAACTGAATGCCAAAGCTGTCGGAAACAGCACATTCCCAGAAGAGGAAACAATTCACAGTGACACCCTGATTCAAACCCTGCTGGTTGAGGTATGGTAGAAAATCTGTATATACTTTCTGCTTTCAGGAAACTGCAGTTTCTATAGCTGTGAGTTAGATAAAGTTAACTGTTGCGAAGAGGCAAGATTGATGACATTGGCGGAGTTGTATATAATTAACTTTTCCACATGTAACTCAGAATGGAATTTACAATAGTCAATGCATCTACAACCCTCCTGTCACTATGTCCTGTCACTATGTCCTCCTCCAAGAGCATCCATTCCTTACCTATATGCACCTTTAACCTGTGACTCTAGTAATATTTGGGGGAGGAGGAAGAGTATGAAGAAGAAGGGCGAATATGAAAGATCTTTAGCACAATAAAGCAGCAGCTACAGAAGATTAGTTGGATAGAGAGCCCTCCAACATTTTTCCTGCCATCCCTCTTGGAGATTGGAACTGACTCTGCAGCTTTTCTTATAACTACTTTCTAAGAAAGAAGGTGCTCTGGACAGGCTGTTATGTAAAAAAGAGGGAAGCCACATATCAAGAGATACTCCACCAAAGATAGAGCGGGACTGTGTATACAGGATACACTGTCTAAATACCCACATACATGTAGAATTTTACGTTGTTAAATTGTTCCTGGTTTAATGGTGGTGTTCTACAATTTTCTTCCTTTCCCGGACCACTTCCCTGCAATCAAACAGCCTGAAGGTATTAAAAAAGAATTGACTCAGAGCTCCCTCATTTGCACAAAAGGTAAGGCAAGATCATTCATTTATTCCAGTGAGTGAGTTGAACTACTTCACTGTATCTTGTAGTTTTTGTCCTACAAAACCAGAGATCCTTTCTGGTGAGGAGGGATGATCTCTGGGTTAAGGTACTGGACTACAGCTCAGAATTTTCAAAGATAGCTTTGATTCACTGAGCAAGTCTCTACAGTTTCCTCACTCAGCCTGTGGATTGTAGCAGTCACTGTAATAAGGCTTGTAAACTGCACACTTCTGAGAAAAAGATGTTTTTAATCATTTTTATTGTTACATTTTATCGTCAGGTAAAAGAGTTTATGAACCAGTGGCTCTCAAGCTGCCAGCAAACGTGGTGCAGGGATCAGCCAGAGCTTATTTTTCTGTCATTGGTATGTTTCATACTTAGCCTGAAAATTAAATGAAATGATTTTTCCTTTGTGCTGCAACCAGTGCCATCATGCATAAATGTGCAAAACTAATGCAAAGCTGAGGAGATACTTCATCCTGTTGTCATTCTGTTGTTACAGAAAATATTTCCTACCTTATAAAACAGCAAAGAAAGGCAAGAGTTGCTCAATAGTCTGCCATATTATATCAAAACATGACAGCACAATGCAGTCAAAATATTTCAATTTACATCACATTTGTTTACACTGCATTACCATATACTGTTCAGTATATTAAAACAGTTAATTCAGATGAAAGGTGAGATAAAGCAGACTTTGAAAAAAATATTATTTTGATTTCTTGGAAACAAAACTTCAGGATTTTATTGATCGCAAAATTTCAAGTTTATGCTTTTGTATAATGAAAAATATTTATAAACTTTTAAGTTCCTATAGAATAGGACTTATAGGTTCCAATCAGCACTACTAATCTTAAAGTTATCAGTAAGACTGGCAGTTCTACTCGGTGCAAAGTTTATGAGGTTCTGAACTCAGATTAAAAAAAAAAAATGCATGCTTGGGTCTGTGTGAAGTGTGGTGACATCATGAAATGCAGCCTCTGTAGTCTATCAGCAAAATGTTCCTAAATCCCATTCTCACATGTTCATACTGAATGCGATGCATGCTTAAAAGCCAGAGAATGTCCCTTTAAAGGTAAACAGCTATTTCTTAGAACCCATTCCTGTTTTCTCATGTAGCTACTATTTCCAAATCAAAACGGGGTGTTTTCAGCATTTCTTCTTGGCTGTGGCTTTGCTGTGATTCTCTGTCAGTCATTACCCATGAGTTCATAGTCTAGTAATTTGAAGGAATGTATAATGCCATGTATTAAAAGATATTTTTGAACTGCAGTCCTCTTCCAGCTCCTTATGTCTTTCATTCTCCAGGGGACATTCTGGGCACCGCCCTGAGGAACATGGAGAATCTGCTCCATATGCCTTATGGCTGTGGAGAACAGAACATGGCTTTGTTCACACCCAACATCTATGCCCTGGATTACCTGAATAAAACCGGGCAGCTGACTGAAGAGATCAGAGCCAAGGGAACTGAATATTTGTACAGAGGTGAGAGCCTTTCAGATTCTCCCATCTAATTTTGTCATTGTGCATGCTGAACTCTAGATTGAGAAAACTCATCTCCGAATTCTAGCACCATATTTACTGGATCAGAGTTGAGAATGACAACATCTTAAAGAAGCATTTGGTACTTCCAGGAGCAAAAGCAGCAAGTATTCGTAATAGCTGGTATCATTTACAAGACTTCTATTACTTAATCTGGAGTCCCAAAGTCTTACTGTTTCAGTTGAACAAACAACATAGCTAGGCGTTTACTGTGATTAGAAAATGTCTCCTTTCTTCTGTTTTCAGGGTACCAAAAACAATTGTCATATAAACACCGAGATGGATCCTACAGCTCATTTGGGAGAAGAGATAGGAAAGGGAATATATGGTGAGTGTTGACACTTCCTAAGGATCCTGAACTGGGGAAACAGACTTTGAAACATGACCAAAGCATTAAGTATTCTTATTTTTAATAGGCTAAATGGTCACAGCTAAGTTAATTTGGATCTCTTAGTACAAGAGATTAACAAACTGGAGAGAGAGAGCAACAGAAATACAATAAAATGGTCAGGGGGCTAGAGCACATGCTGTTCAAAGAGAGGCTGAAGTATCTGGATTTGTTAAGCCTGTAGAAAAGAAGGCTAATAGAGAACTGAGTCACAGCCTACCACTACCCAGATGGAAGTTGCAGAAAAGGGAGTCAGACCCTTCTCCACGGTGCATAGAGAAAGGACAAGAGGCAACACACACACAAGTTGCCATAGAAGAAACTCCAGTTGGACAGAAGGAAAAAAAAAGTCTTTCCCAGGAGAGTGGTGGAGCACTGGAACAAGTGCTCACTGAGGAAGTGGAATCTCCATCGCTGCAGATTTTCAAAACTTCACTGGACAAGCCCTGGGCAAGCTGATTGAGCATTGAAGTTGGCCTGAACTTGAGCAGGTGGCTGGACTGGAGACCTCTGGAAGTCTCTTCCCATCTAAATTATTTCATAATTCTACTAATTAAGATTATAAATTTCTATTTATCATCAAGCCATAGCTATACTTTAGTAATATGCTGGAGGAATGGCTTCAGTATAGTAATCGAAAAGTCTCAGCTCAGTTTTTAATGTCGGAATTTTCACTACCCTGTTATTTAAAATAAGGAAACTTATTTATTTTGTCTGAAATATTATAGACTTCATTCTATGTCATTCGCTATGTGTGTCCAGTTGCTGACAAGCCTTCATAATCATGTTAACACCTTGTCTCCTTTTTGTTTATGGTTGACCTTCAGGCTCACTGCCTTTGTATACAAGTCATTTGCACAAGCCAAACGCTACATTTATATTGACAACATCATCCAGTCTCAAACTTTGATCTGGCTGGCAAGCAAGCAGAAGTCTGATGGTTGCTTTGAAAATGTTGAGTCCCATTTCAACCATGCTTTGAAGGTAACTGAGCTCAGTATGTTCCCATACTTCCAGTCCTGCCACTGGGGTAGAGTTGGGTCATTTCTGCTAGTCGTAACTGTATCACYGCACCCTTACTCTGTCATGTTAGGGGCCTGCCAAATCCAGCAGCCTGAAAGAGATGCCCCAAAGTCCAACCAGTAGCGAAACTAACATATATTCCCAATAGGCATGAACACTAACAGACATAGACAATTCACATCTAGACATACACACACCAGCCGTATGTCTCAACACGGACAGAAGCACTCAGCACTCAGACAAACACAAACAGCACCAATTGCCTCATCCTGTTCCTCTCTCTGGCTGATCAGGATGAAGGTCTCTTAGTGGGAAATATATATATATATATGTATATATATATACACACACACATACATATATATGTATGTACACTGTATATCCTCCAGTAGCTGGGCTTCAACACTCAACCTTCCTAGCAAATGCCCTTAGATCCTCAGTTTCCCAGTTGCTGGAACCTGGGCATAGAAGCCCTGAGACGCATCACCCCACTACAGTTGCTAGTATGAACTCCTCCACTCACTCACTCACATAGACATGCACAGACATACAGACAGATGAACACACACACACTGGATTCCCCAGTAGTTGGTCCTGGACATGTGGTCCATCCAGTAGCTGACCCATGGATCCACAGTCTCCCCAGTAACTGGAAACTGGTATGTGAATCCCCAAGGCCCATAGCCCCATTCCAGGTGCTGGTATGGACCCCTGTACGCACTCACCAACTTCCCCACACCCCAGCACCCACATACCAACACGTTCTCTTACTGTGGATGTCTATAATAACTCAGATTAGATACACAGTATATTCAGTAGCTGTACCTGTATCTGAGCTATCCCCAGGTGCTTCATGCCCAGAGACTCACAAACATGCATATATAGGCACACAAATGGGTCTTTCAGTTGACTCCCAGACCCTACAATCTCACTAACAATTAGCCAGGATCCCTGTGGTCCCACTGGTCTCATTTCTACAGATATACACACATACCTGGCTCCCAAGCCATATAACTTACTCTCCAGCTAGTCTGGCTTGATATTTGCTAGTGACTGCAGGCTGAGATGCAGACCCTCACTCACTCCAGTTGCTGATATCACAGATATATGGATCTTATGACCCATGGCCCTATGATAAATACTGAAACTCAGGCCTTCACTTATTCCAGTTGTTGGCACCATAGACACAGGTCCCTGTGACCCGTAGTCCAAATCCAGTTGCTGGTATTTAATTTCACTCACTCTGGTCTCTCCAGTTGGTGGAAACACAGACTCATAAGCCCCTGTGACCCAGGATATGCCTCCAGTTGCTAGCACTTAAATCTCCACATGCACACATGCACACAGAATAGAGAGCCCTTCACCCAAACAAATAGTTAGAAATGGAATTTAATAAGAAGATAAGACAGACTGCAATGACTAAGGACACTAGTGTACTTATCAGCCTTATTTACACACTACCAGTTCTTTTCATACCCTTATCCTTCTACTTTCGCATGTTTGTTCCTCACCAAACCACTTTGATCCGTCCCTTTCCTTGTCTTTGGTTCCTCCTTCAAACATCCCATAATGTCTTGCATGACTCCAAAATGCTCTTTCCCTGAACCCCATAATGTGCCCCATATCTACTAGGCAGTAACTCCTCAGTCTGTGAGGTGACCCAGAAAGCCATTCCCATTGAGTGATCCATTACRTTTCATACCTGGACCACTGGGCCAGTGGTTCCCCTGCACAGCCCTGGAAGAACTGGGGCAAGGGTTAATTTCTCTGATTGGGTTATTTGAGATTCCCTGTCTGCCATTGTGCCTGTATACTCCTTTGGGTTTGTGGAGATGAGGACTTCATGGATTAATTGCTCTTCTGTGGCAGGCTTGTGAGTAACTGGTCAGGTTATTATTCAAGTTCCTCTACCTTCTATTGTTCTTCTGTGCTCCTTTGTGTGTGAGCAGATGAGCTTTTTATTATATAACCTAATACTATTTTTCTCATATCTCTCCCATACAAGAATGGCATAATTCTTATGTCTCCTGTTGGTGATGAGATAGAAACAAGTAGGACTTCCTTAGTCAGTAGTCTGAGGTTTCATCTGCCATCAGTACAGTGTTCAGCCATAGGGTATAGTGTGCTCTATCACACACACGTAAGTGCATGAAATAATTTTGGCTTTATCCCAAGTGAGCTTGATCTGTCTTGTTCTTGTTCACACTGCCTCTGGTCTGTAGTCTGTCTGGATTTGATTATGAATGCATTCACATTTTGTTTCATTCTAGGACAGCTATACTAACTTGTTCTTCACTTATATTTTCTTTAGGGTGGAAAAGAAGGTGAATACGCACTCACAGCCTATGTCATGGCAGCCTTGCTGGAGGCTGGACACCCTGTTGCGGTAGGTATTTGATGCTGTTCTGCTATATTAGTCTGGTCAGGCACATGTCAAACGGTGCATAGCTGATAGTTATCACATCCGTACTCCTTAACAGTGCCATAAATATTGATTCTAGAATACCAAGCCCCTGCCTGGTCATCTCAAGAAATCTATTTTCAGAACCCTGTAGTTGACATGAACATTTGATGTATGTAACAGACTAGTTATATATCCAGTTCCTATGAATTCATATGAAAGTGAAAAATCCTAGGTCCCCTGAGCAATCCAGTTTTGTTAAAYGATATTATTTTATGTTGATATAAAATGTAGATTGACTTTGCCCATTCCATCTAGAGTCCAGTCTGCAATTATGTGTACAGATCTCTATGCATATAGATCCAAATTGTGTATCCATTTCCCTATGCCATTCTTAGTAATGGAAGGGAAAGATGAGCTGCTGCTTGGAACACTTGCTAGGAGTTGTGGAATTAGAGTTAAATTCTGTTCTCTGCAATATACTTTCTGTATTTCCTTGAGACTATGGCTTGACTATGACTTGACTCTTTGTTTTTATGTAAAATGGGAAGAARGTACAAATTGTTCCCAACCTGACAAATGTGTTCTAAGCACAYAGAGTTTTGCAAACCCTCACATACTGTACTGTGGGGAATCATGATAAGTACAAGGTGTAAGAAGTAAGTAGGCAAAATAAAAACATTGTGCAGGATCAAATATTGCTTCAGTAACATGGGTTTATTTCACATTATCTCCATATGAAGCTCCAAAACCTGGTGCCACATCTGTAAGTTAGTTTGCATATAGCGACTGTCTTAGTAGTCTGCTGCTGCTGTCTGAGTTGAACTGGAGTTCACAGATAGTCTCTGAGGCTAAAAGGGCTGAAAAGCTATCTTGATAGCTACACTGAGAAATGAGTAATAATATCCATCTGAGAAGGCCCATTTCATCTTGAGGTCTCAATACACCTTACATAACTCTGTATAAATGATCCCCATTTTACAGCAGAGGGTTCATCTGCATAAAGTTTATCCAGAACCAGTACTATATTAGTCTGGCCATGATGCCTCTAAATAAATAAAGAAAGGAGGCAGAATTACTGCATGGCCGTTTTTTACAAGGGACATAAAGTGCAGGCCCTTAAATATACAATGTATTGTGTATATTTTTAGCATGAAGTGTCAATGATATCAGATTAAACAGTGATGGAAGGCTGAGACACAAGGAGAAGCTGAGACACAAACCTGACAACACTACTGTATTTTGCATTACTAGCATCCTGTGGTACAGAATGGCAGAAACTGTTTGGAGACTGCATTTAACAAAGGGATTCACAACACTTATACCCAGGCCCTTCTTGCCTATGCATATGGCTTAGCTGACAAAGAGAAAAGACAACAATTCTTTCTTGACAAGCTTGACAAAACAGCTGTCAAAGTTGGTAAGTGATATATGTCCACGATACATGCAATATAACTCATAGAATGGCTTGTTGTATAGCGTAAATTATTCTGAAGGTCAGTATTCTCATTCATGCTGCTCTCTTCCCATTCCTTGTTTTCTATACTACAGAATTTCTCCTTAAACTGATTTGATCTCTATGAACTTCTCTGTCTGTATCTTTTGGCCTCACCAAAGGTTGAACTGTGGCCTGATATTCTTAGAGTCAGGAAAGGCAGGAAGGATTTCTGGAAGTCTCTAGTCCAGCCACCTGCTCAARTTCAGGCCAACTTCAATGCTCAATCAGCTTGCCCAGGGCTTGTCCAGTGAAGTTTTGAAAATCTGCAGCGATG
The DNA here is from genome assembly GCF_003343005.1 of Rhea americana. Taxonomy (NCBI): domain Eukaryota; kingdom Metazoa; phylum Chordata; class Aves; order Rheiformes; family Rheidae; genus Rhea; species Rhea americana. The sequence continues at coordinate 2,494,219 of NW_028185506.1, read as the reverse complement.
GAGATTCCACTCCCTCAGTGAGCACTTGTTCCAGTGCTCCACCACTCTCCTGGGAAAGACTTTTTTTTTCCTTCTGTCCAACTGGAGTTTCTTCTATGGTAACTTGTGTGTGTTGCCTCTTGTCCTTTCTCTATGCACCGTGGAGAAGGGTCTGACTCCCTTTTCTGCAACTTCCATCTGGGTAGTGGTAGGCTGTGACTCAGTTCTCTATTAGCCTTCTTTTCTACAGGCTTAACAAATCCAGATACTTCAGCCTCTCTTTGAACAGTATGTGCTCTAGCCCCCTGACCATTTTAGCATCCCTCTGCTGTACTTTCAACCCTCCTTTGACTTACACAACTCTACTTTGTTAATACCATTTGCATCCCTTCCTCTTTTTCTTTCTTGAACTAAAAACCTATCAAGTGCAGCACACTAAAAGCCGTAAAACCTTCTGGGTAAGGGAAGACAGAGAACAGTATCTCCCAAAGGATACTGTAGTGAATTAGCCAACAAGTCATCTTTTCATGGTCTTTACACCCTCCCTTTCTATTTTCAGATGGTTCAGTTCACTGGGAGAGAGAAAATAAGCCACCAGCAGAACATTTCCCTGCCTTCTATTCCCGTGCCCCTTCTGCTGAGATTGAAATGACCAGCTATGTGCTGCTGGCTCTGCTCAACAAAACCAAACTCTCTCCAGAAGAGTTATCGTACACTTCTCGCATTGTGCACTGGCTTGTCAAACAACAGAATCCCTATGGTGGTTTCTCCTCCAGCCAGGTAAAAATTGGGGATGGTAAAAAAAACAAAAAAAAAAAAAAAAAAAAAACTTCTTGGAACAATTTGCAGTTGTGGCTTACAGGTTGGATCTCAATATTATTACACTTGTTCCTGATAATACATTTTTTTGAATAATGCTTGATAAATGATGCTTGCAGAAGTCTCCTTGTTAGGGTACATCATGCTCTTTGTAAACAGCTTCTCATATTTTTCAGTTTTAGGATATGAGAATTTTCTTGAGTTTATGTATCAAATTAGCAGTCGACAGCAATCACAAAGGTGTTCTGAGATAATTTAAGTCCATTGCCTCAGAACCTGCAGCTAGTCTCCTCAGCTCTCTTCAAAATTCTCCTCCATTTAGGGGTACCGATAAAGTGCTGGGGAAATAAGAATTGTGCTAATCTCTTGCACCATCTCACAATTGGATAACTCTCTAATTAGGGATTACATTGTTTTTTTCAGGACACTGTTGTTGCTCTGCAAGCTTTGGCTCAGTATGGGCACCTCACCTTCTCTAAGAAAAGTCTTAACACAATCAAAGTCAGCTTCATGCAGTTCCCAAGTAAGATTTTCCAGGTGAATGACAAGAACCGCTTCTTACTGCAGCAGACTTCTTTGCCAACTATCCCAGGGAATTACAGTGTGGAAGTGAATGGCACTGGCTGTGTCTATCTGCAGGTAAACAAACTGAAACTCAGCATCACCTTGCCAAGGAATCAGCAGACTTCCTCTCTGTAGCTAATGCCAAAAACATAACAATCTGTAGGTCTGTGACTGTCTAATACTTCCTGTCTCTTTTAGACAACTCTGAGATACAACGTCCATCTACCCCAAAAAGTTGCAGGATTTTCTCTCTCTGTACAACCAGCCAATGTAACYTGCACAAGCAGCTTCCCACTGAAGTTTGACCTTGTTCTCTCTGCCAGGTAACTTCTTATTGACCACCTCCTTGCATGCTCAGCTGGGTAAATCATCTATGGGAGGATACAGGCAGTTAACTGCTACTCTGCAGCTGGAGGAAGACAAGCAGCATCATATCTTGAAGAACTCTCATCCTTCATTGCTAAATTTCATACATTTGTAAGCAAGTGGGACACCAGAACCATCCTGTATAGAGATTATCTGAGTTGTCTGTGGGTGGAAGCTGAAAATGTCATTCACTGGTCTCTTCTCTGATTGTAGTCCATTATCTGGACTTTTCTCTTTTCAGTTACACAGGAAATCGCARTGTCTCCAATATGGTCATTATTGATGTGAAGATGCTCTCAGGTTTTGTTCCCATCATATCTTCCCTGAAAAAGGTAAAGGATAGGAGCAAAGTAATTGGTCCATCTTGAAAACATAGGAAGTTGATAAAAATGTGTCTGATTAGCAAATTGTAGCCTTATGAGAATTCTGCAAAATCCCCTGGGCACAGTCTTCTGCTATATACTCTGTATTTCAGACTGGTAGCTATTTATCTGTTGAAGATGTATCTGTTAGGAGCTGCCAAAGCCAGTAGCCCAGTAGAGATGAGGCTGCCATGACTTCATGTCCCCATGTCCAGCCAGCAGGGAGGCTGAGTACGTATTCCCAATAGGCACACATGTGCACAACACATATATATGCATAGGTTCACATCCAGCCACACAGATCAACAGAGACAGAAGAAATAGCATTCACACAAATACAAAGAGTGCAAATGACCTTATCCTGTTCCTCTTCCTGGCTGATCAGGATGAAAGATCATTAGAGGAAAATATATACACAGCTATTAATACATATATTATTAATCCCTTCAGTAGCTGGTCATAGACACTCAATTTATCCAGTATCTCACCCCTGGATCTCTATTCTTCACAGCACCTGGACACACAGGCCCTTGAGGCCCATAGCCCCACTCTGTTTGTTAGTACTCTGACCCTCTTATATGTGTACATATACACTATGGATCCTTCCAATAACTGGTCTTAGACTCTGAAGTCTCCCCATTAGCTCCCAGTTGCTTCATACACACACACACACACACACACACACATGTATGCAAATTAGCCTATATTTTAATTGGTCCAGACCTATGGCTTTCCCAATACTCATCCTCAGGCCTTACCGCCTCTCCAGTGGCTGGCTTGGACATCCTGACCCCTCCAGTAGCCAACTCTCAGACCCTCTGGTCTCTCCAGTATGCAGCCCAGACTTAGGCTCATTTTAATACCTGGCTGCAAAGCCATTTAACTCACTTGTCAAATAGTTCAGCTTGGTATATGCTAGTGAACGGCTAGTGAACTGAAATACACACTCACATACTATGGCTGTACTTTGGTATTTATGGTGCCTTCTTCAGTGGCTGGCACTTAGACATCCAAAAACATGCATTCGCATAGAACAGGGTGACCCCTCACCAAGGAGGTTGATTAGAAATGGAGTTCAATAGGAAAACTAGACAGATTGCACTGACCAGGTGCAGGGCATGGCCAGAAAAGAGTAGTAATCAGCAACTTAATTACACAAAACCAGCCCATTTTATCCCATTTTCCCTCTAAGTATCCCATTTTATCTCTATTTTCCTATGCTTGTTCCTCCTCAATCTACCTTGAGCCTTCCCTTTCCCACCTGTGGTTCTTCCCCTTAACATCCCACAGCAAGTCTTGCAAGATGCTGTTCCCTGCATCCTGTAATGTGTCCCATACCCTTGCAGGGAGCATCTTTCCTCAGTCTGTAAGGTGATCCAGAGTTCCTCTCCTGTTGATTCATCTGGTAGGTCTCACACCCAGAAAATAGAGATCATCGCCCTCGTGTGAGGGCACTGGGAGAACCTAGGTCAGCTCTGTTTGCTCTGATTAGGTTACTTGGGCTCCTCTGCTTGTCATTTGTCCTCTATACTATGTTGTGTTCTTGCAAATGAGCCTTTAATCTCATAATCCAACTAAATCTGTGTAGGAAATACTTATGGTATTGTTCAGTTGCTTAATATGGGCCTTTTGCCTTCTCATTCCTTTGAGATGATTATTCATTCCTATCTAGACATCTAAGCATGCGTTTGTCCTAATATATGTTCAGCACAGTTTAAGAAACACAGAAAAAGTGGATATTGTTCTTCAATTACTAGCCAGAAACTCAGTCATGATGATGATAATGCTAGGAAGAGCTTTGATAATTGTCTTGTTTCAGTTCCCAGTGCAATTCAGGCTCTACAACAGATGTATTACCTACAAGCCATGAGCCTTATCTTCAAGTATATAAAAAGAGATTTGGTCTGGAAGAAYACAATTAATTGTAGAGTCTGCTCACAGCATTTATACTAATTGATCACTCAGGTTTGAATTTCTTTTTTGGTTAGAACCATATAACATTCATAATTTTTCTTTAGAAGATTTTTGCATTGAGATATTATGCTATTTGGCATATATATACACCCAGAAAAAATGCAGCTGTTATTTAATTTTTGGAACATTTTATTTTTATGTATTTTCATAGTAAAATAATTTTTCTCATATAGATTTAATAAAACCTTTAAAAATATTTTTAAATATACAACTCACAAAAAGTGAGTCAGTTTAAGCTACAGAATTGATCATGTAATCATAAATTCTCACTGAAATATCATCACTTTTAAGTTGATAAAAAAAATGCACACACACCAAACTTTAATAATGATAGTTTATTTTTCATTGTGATTGGTTTGCACTTGTCATCTCAGGAAAATACAGAACTATTTCTTCCACGTTTTTTATTTTGTCCACGAGAGGTCATGGTGGCACAATAGGAGCAAGGCAACTGCTTCACACATGCTTTGCTAAGGAATGGTTATTTGTACTTACTTGGTATATCTCTTGTATTAAAATTGCTATCATTTGCTTTATTTTAAGCTTCAATACCATGATTCTATTGTGGATAAGGTAGACATCAAGAACAACCACATCCTCTTCTACCTGCAGAAGGTAAATTTGAAAAGGGGGTTGTCCTTCATTTTATTAAACTGGAAGTTTAAAACAGGCTCCAAAATAAAAGAAATTCCATCTATAGCAGATTAGCAATATGCATATCTTAAAGAAGATACTGCACTCATTCCATCATCAGTAAATGGCTTGTTCTCCTAACCTAGTCATAGTATATAAAACTAGGTATTGTTAGGCATATTCTTGCRTCTATGACACTAAAATAAGTAAAGTATATCTACAGAAACACAGTAGTTGTAGTCTACTGTGAAAAAAAGATACATATTTATTATTAGTTTTTATGAAGAACACTATATGATTAAACAGCATTTCACAGACATAGCTAAGTTGCATTCCCTGCTGCAGAAAGTTCAGAGCTTGCCTTTAAGTAAGGCTTTTCATCAATTATCTCAAAGTGTTTTACAGAGAGAGTCAACATATTCTCTTCCCTTTTACAGAGACTTCTGTAGGAAGAGAATTCTCCTTCCACATGAAAGACTTACTRATAAAGGGAGTAAATAAAGATGAAAATCACTTAAAACACAAGAGATCTTAAAATGCCCAGAGGGAAAGAGAGAGAAAACAAAAATAAATTGTAATGATATCTACCTCTTTAGCAGTAATTTTTGTCAATTAGTCTCCAAAAGCCTGGCAAGGAAGATTAGTATTCCACATTCAAAGAGAGAGAGAAGCTGTAGATGATGTCTCATATAGAGACATGAAAGATCTTCCCCAGGTTCACCCAACAGGGTGAACAGTGATGGAGAATGTTCTCCAGCATCCCTGTCCTCTGCTCCACTCCTATAAAGAGATCAGTAAGACAGAAACACGGACAATGTTTTTGTGATTTTTTTCTGTGATTCTGTGACAAAAAGAGACAAGGGCAGGGGCAGAGTCCCGGTATGCARGGGGAAAGCCGTTAAAGGAGATAGTTAAAGGAGAAATGTCTGGGAATTTTGGCTGCAAGAGTGCAGAATGAGGAACAGAACCATGGGGAAGGTTATGGATCTTAAATACAATGTAATGAGAGAGAGGAAAGTAGCAAGGAAGTTCAGAGAGGTGCCGAAGGAGGTTTGAGCTGGAAAAGCACAAGGAAAGGGGCTGACAGCACTGCAGTGACAAGATGATTGCTTATATGTTGAAAGCAGCAGTAATCAGGGCATGTTTGGAATATTTGGCAGTGAACATAGGAAGAGGAAGAAACAAAAGGACATACAAACTTAGCAACAAAATGTATTTATCAACAGATTTTAAGCATCTATCTGGTTTGACAAGAAGTATACAAGCTGTAGAGGAGAATGGTACTTTGTCACCCGCTCTGACCTTGAAATGTATCTGCTCAATCTTAAATTTAGAAGTAGATACAAAAAGTCTGATGCATTTTTTTGTCCTTCCATTTCCAGGTCTTCCAAAAGGAAATCAGTTTCTCCTTCAGCATGGAGCAAAGCCTGCCTGTGTCAGATATCAAAGCTGCCTATGTACATATTTATGACTACTACGAAACAGGTGGGTGACCTCAGTAGGCCTGAGAAAAACCTATGAAATCAAACTGCTGATCTCATCATTTGCAAGATGAAGACAGTAGATTTTTCCCTGCTGTTTCTGTGCAAGCTTCCCCTCTCATTTCTGCATTTGCTGCCTTTGTTTCTCGGGAGAGGTGAGTAGACAGCAAGCTAGTGATTCTAATGCTTTCAACCAGTCCTTACTGGTTACAGGACTGTAAAAGAATTGCAAAGGCGTAGAGACTTTCTCTCCTACATCTTTTCATTTTTTCCTTCACTTTAACATAAAGCAGATCAGAAAGCAATAGGGCAAGAGCACTTTCTTACAAACCTACAGAAATAAGTGTGGTTCCACACAAACGTTCTGGCCTGTGTTATGTATTTGTTTTACATTGCCAGTAATGTAGGCTGTGGCCAAAGAACTGCTGCACAGTAGAATTTAAATATTTAAGTGGGAATTACAGTCCTACTGAATTCACAAGCAGTTTAAACATCTAACTAGAATATTAAGTGCCTGAGCCTTTTTCTAGATCTGGCCTCAAGGAACTACAAAGGCACAAAACATTATTCAATTGTAGTAGCTATGCTATCAAAACTGTGCATCAAGTTCCCACATGCTTTTCTCAGGCTTAATATAACCTTTGGGAACTGCCTTTTAGCAGATTAACAGCAGTATCCAGATAATTCTCTCTGGAGTGCTCATTCTGCCACCTGGTACACATCCGGTATGGTAACAATAGTAATGTGTCCTGCCAAACACTGCCAGAGGAGTGCATTGGGCACTGACTTTGCAGCCCTGGAATTGGGTGCCTTGACACCTGGAAGATTACAGCAAAATCTATCAGATATTTAATGGTTCAGCATAATGTGTTAATCACGTTATGGACTGGCATATGGACTGGGGTCAGAATGACTTCTCACTCTCTTATAAATGTCATCTTTCTTTTTTTCTTTCTAGATGAATATGCTCTTGCAGAATACAAAACACCCTGCTCCCAGCCTTCCAACTGATATCAGATACATGTTAGAAGAGGTGATAGGTCAGAAAGTAACAGGCATGCATTAGTGAAAGAGCAAAAGGRTTAGAGAAATGATTGTTTTTTGGGAGAGCAACGAAAAGCACATAGAATAATGAAGAATAACTAAATCCCAAATTGCTGTAGATCAGAATGACCCATTCTGGCCCACACTTCAAAAGAACTTGGGGTCTGTGCGGATCAGAATTTTCAAATAAAGTACTTTCCCTAACAAGGGAGACACTGTGCAATTGCTAACCATAATCATCTATTGCTTTGGAAACTCCTAATGTATATTTCAGTTGGAGATTTCTGTAAGAGTAAATCATTGGAATATGTATTTCTGGCAACAGATTTGTCTTAAGAAATCTAGGATTAGGATAAAAAACCTATTGCTGCTGCTGTTTCTTCAGTAGATTTAAATTTTGGGGGGTCTTTTCATTTATCTTGATGGGAAAGTTCAGACACATGACTTTGATATTCTCCCTTTTCAGTGATTGATCTTGGAAAGCACTGTTTAAAGATGTGAGACTTCTAGTCATAGGAAGAAAACTTTTATGTAATTTTACATAATGTTGGCCTCTCTTTAGAAAGAGAGCTTCTCTCCAGATCAACATCTCATGTTGCTATTTTTTGGAATTAAATTCTGTTTGTTAAAGGTATTTGTCCCAGTCTTGATTCTTTGTTATGTCTGTAACTGGGTGCTGTAACATATAATCTAAAAAAAAATCATACTATGCAAGATATCAATGATATCTTGAGGCACAGATAGGATCAGCCCTCTGGCTTATTTGATGGAAGTTTCACAGCCAAAGCAGAGGTCCACCTCTGGCCACACTGGAGCTGCTGCACACTGCTGATCAGCATGTATACAGGAGAACCTTTCACAGATGCAGAGTCTATATTCCTTATTTTGCCAGATGTCTCATTTTCTGTGCTCATGTGCATATTGTGCTCAGAAGCTCCTGATCACCCTTTGATTTGTGATATGAAGGAAACTGTTCAAAGCCACAGGAGTCTTACCCAGCTGATTATATGAAAATACTTCTAAACATCAGCAAGGACAGGAGATAAACAGAACAGTACAAGTTGGATTGTATAACCTAAAAGAACTAAGAAGTTGGTTAGTCTTCGGAGTTTCAGATAAAGTTCTGGGTTGATACTAGTAAGTTGATTCAGTGGAGAATGTGCAACTGCCCAAAGCTACAAGCAGGAAGACTGTATCTGCCACACAGATCCCCAGAAGTAGCATCCTAACCTACTCTAGAATCTAACTTACAGTATATGCCTACCATAAACACAATGTTTTATAAGGAAGATTTAGAGGGAAAAACATCAGAATTTGCCCAAGGGGAAGAGAGTAAAGCAGGAGGAAAAATGAGTCAAGAATAGTGAGGGAGGAAAGTGGTGGTGAGGAGGAAAGACAATAGAAGAGAAATAGGAACCCAGTAAGAGAGGATGGTTATAATCATGAGGAAAAAAATGGAGAAGTGTAACACAGAAACCTTTCAGAAGGGGCTAGGAAGGAATGGTGAATCCCATGGAATCTTTAGCTTTGGAGGGAGAAAAACAGGAGAGCTAGAGGAAGGGGAAAGGAAGAGAACCATGATGAACTTATGATGGCGTGACAAAGTACAACCAATTTCCCACCATGCTCTCTGCACTTAGTGAACAGGAGCAGCCGATAGCCACATACTGTGGCTACAGGCACTCATAGTTTTCTTGGACCTGAAATGACTTGTCCTAACCACACTGCACTGTGAGGGAAGATGCAGAAACCATCCACTTATTCATGACAATTTGAGCAGACATCTGCCTATTGAATCATATCACTCAGCTGCTACATCTCCACTCGGGGGTGCTAGAACATAGTCCTGACTAGATTTRCAGGAAACTATGTCTTATTTACCGTGAAGATCATAGAGGAATCATAGAATTGGTAAGGTTGGAAGGGACGTATGGAGATCATCTAGTCCAACCCGCAAATGAGCAGCCCGTACAGGGATCGAATCCACAACCTTGGCATTATTAGCACCACACTCTAACCAACAGTGCTAAACCAAGATGAGCTTCTCAAAGAAGATTTTTATTCCTACAAACACTTTACTACAATAGCAATGTGTCTGCTATGCAGAGGGGCCATACAAGGAATAACAGCACAGACAGTGGTAGCAGAGGAGAAGCCCTTTGAACAATCTCAGAACATTGTTCAGTGGGATGTCAGGTTTGYCCAGACAGTGCAACTGACCCTATTGCACTGAGCAATATTGAAAGCTTTGTGCTAAGCCACAGCCATGACAGAAGCCCACAGGCTCGGCTTCAACCCGGAGAAAAAGATATTTGGAAGCTATAGAAATGGTGATGTTGGTTTGGAAGGGACCTGTGGAGGACATTGACGGAAATCACCTGCTCCAGTCAGAACTACCTGGTAGAAACTTGCAACACAGAAACAGATAGTTGTGAATGAAGAACCTCTACTGAGTTCCCAGGAACTCAGCACCCTGCAACTGTCAACACTGGACAAGGTGGCCTGTGGAATGCAAGCTCTGCAAGGCAAGGTCCAACTGTTAGCAATGTCTCTGTATCCAGAGAAAGATCTCTTGTATCTCAAGCGACCAGATCACACTGAGACCTGTGTCCAGTCCTGTTCATCACTCAGTGTCCTCTGCACTTACTGTTGCAGATCCCAGTCAAATCAGGAAATGTTGCCCATTCTCTTTTCCACTAGTAAAACCTGTGTGTTTGGTCATGTCTCTCCACCATAATGCATCGCTACTTCCTCCAAATTTTCTTTTCTTTTTCCCCACTTTCCTTTTCACTTTCCACATGCCCAGACAGTGTGCCTGAGATATGTTCATCTTTTGAAATTCCTCTGTGACTACCATGGAAGGTAAAGCAATGCAGCTTTATCACGTGATGCTGGTAAGAGTTTGTCCGGTCTGAGAGCTTTGTTCTAGGATTGTTTCTTCAGCAAGAAGGCTGCAAGGAAATACTAGACCTCCACTATAAGCAAAGCTACCATTTGCTGGTCTGCAGTTTTCCCSTTTTGCAAGTTTTCTGTCACTACTTTTCCACAGGAGACAGATCTGGACTTCAGCAATGCTTGTTCCAAACAGTCTACTAAACATTAGTTCTCTTTGCAGCCAAAAAATATCACAGTAACTCCTTTCATTGTAAAAGGAAGGTAGCCAGGGTGTTCCTTGAGGAAAGACTCCAGAGGGTAARGGGGGAAAGAAAAGAAGGACATTTTACATGAAAGCTTTAAAAAATAACCTGTAACCCTGAAAGCAATTTCTCTTTTCTTTATGTCTTTATGTTAACAACTTTTAAAAAAGAACTGAAAGCTGATTTAGAACCAAATATCTCCATTGAGATAAGCTCCAAGAACCTGAAACACAAAGTTAATAGCTTAAAAGTGGGCAAACTTTTATTGATACCATTACAACAAAAGAACAATGCTAGAGATCATCTATGCTGAGCTTCTAGCCACATTATGTGGAACTACGCTTTCCTACTGTGGACTTTCTCTTTGGAGTCGCTTTGCTGTTAACTTATGCATGCATATACACAGCTATGAACAAGCAGCCTACTCATCAATCTGTTACTCACAGTTCAGGTATTTCTTGGTTTGTTGGACAGAGTTTTCTGCAAGCTCAGACCTGTAGTAGGGTTCATATGTTCCAATACAGGTTGAGTTATTACAGTTCTGTCTTTGATTTAGTCAAATACATTACCCTCATTATAAGCCTTGACTCCTCTGTGGGTAAAGGGATTGCAGTGATTCAAGGACAGTCACTGTTCTTGTGTTGGACAGTCTTTGTGAACTCACCTCTGCTCAAGTGCCTTCCTCAATATACAGCAGGGGCTAGAGGCTGCAGCCTCATAGCTCATATTCCCAGAGACCCTAGCTCTCTGAAATGCCAAATTATATTGCAATTAAGGCAGCCAAGCAGGTAAGTGTTGCAGAATAGGACTGCCTCAGTTCTGCTCAGTTTTTCCTGCTTTCCCTGCCATCCATGCACTCCTGACCCTGAGGCCGGTACTAGCGATAAACTTTACACTTCAGGGAACACATCAGAGACAAAGAGACAACTAAAAGCTGATGTGATTAAGAAATAAAGTATGTTTTTTCTTCCCTTTGATCTCCTTGAATCGCTCACTCTGGGGTCAGATAAACGCTACGCAGAAATGGATGCACTGTCCCTTTCAGCAACAGAGAGGCATGGTATCAAATTGGCTGTATCAAATAAACATGCTGCCAGTCTTGGGAGCCTTTGCAGGGAGTAGTGCTGACATTCCATCTCTGATCCCTATTTCYCTTCTTATAGTACAATCCTGCTTCAGGGCGTGCCCTGTCACATCTGCTTAGAGTTACATTTCTGGTCTCCTACGTGATTTGTAACAGTCCTTAAGTACCTCTCTCTCTCCATTCAGATACCCAGAGACAGGATAAGTCTTCCTTTAAATGCCATAATTTGCCTGCTTATGTTTATGGATTTAAAAATAATGCCCTGGTCCAGCATAAGAAAGCCAGAGAGCTCTGGTCTCTGATTACTCAGAGTTCAGATCACAAAGACGGTAATAGACGTATGTCTTGTACAGCCTTGGTACCCAAATGCTAGGTATCATCTAGAAAGAGAAATGATCTGAATCACGGTATTTCTAGTCATATGAGAGTCCATCCTTTTCATCTCCTTGGAAAATCAGTTYTATTTCCTCACATGTCCAACGAAGTTTTAGCTGTGAGCAAGTTAAGCTATGCTCTGAAGATAAGAAGAACTTAAAAAATTAATGATAACAAAAAATCAACCTAACAACGAATCTTCTCTCCCTTCAGGGTCCCAGTGTTTGTTGGTTTCACATTTTGGTCGTTTCATAGTTTTCTCTGTGAAGATGATTTCTTACCCTTTGGCCAAAGAATGACTTGCAGTCATTCTGTAGAACGACTTGCAACTAGGGAAAAATAACCCTACGCACCAGTGCAAGCTGGGGGCTGACCTGCTGGAGAGCAGTTCTGCAGAGAAGGACCTGGGAGTGCTGGTGRATGRCAAGTTRRCYATKAGCCAGCAATGTGCCCTTGTGGCCAAGAAGGTCAATAGTATCCTTGGGTRCATTGGGAAGAGTGCTGACAGCAGGTTGAGGGAGGWGATCCTGCCCCTCTACTCAGCCCTGCTGAGGCCTCATCTCRAGTACTGTGTCCAGTTCTGGGCTCCCCAGTCCAAGAGAGCCATGGAGCTACTGGAGAGAGTCCAGCGCAGGGCTACAAAGATGATCAGAGGGCTGGAGCATCTGCCCAATGAGGAAAGGCTACGGGAGCTGGGCTTCTTCAGCCTGAGGAAGAGAAGGCTGAGAGGGGATCTTATCAATGTTGTCTAAGTACCTGAARGGAGAGTGTCAAGGGGACAGGGACAAACTTTTCAGTTGTCCCGTGTGACAGGAAAGAAGAGGCAATGGACAGAAACCGAACCACAGGAAGTTCCTCACTGAATGTGAGGAGGAATTTCYTCACTGTGAGAGTGAGAGAGCCCTGGAACAGGTTGCCGAGAGAGATTGTGGAGTCTCCTTCTCTGGAGATCTTCAAGGCCTGCCTGGATGCAGCCCTGTCTACCATGCTCTAGGTGACCCTGCTGAATGGGGAGGTTGGACTAGATGATCTCCAGAGGTCCCTTCCAACCTTACTGATTTTTCTGTGATTCTATGATTCTATGACTCTGTGCATGGCTAAGCTGTCTCTGCTTGCTTATGAGTCAACTGGTGCAAACAAACCAAAATTCTTCTGCCCAGATCTGAGTGGGTCAAACACAATCCAGATGAAAGCTGGAGGTTATCTAGTCTAATTCTGCTAAAAACCCTGAGATCCTACCTCTAGTCTTTCTGCACCCATCAGAAGCTTCTTCTAGAGAATGATGCTTGAAAACTGCTGAGGAACCAGCTACGATTGCAAATATTATGGTACCCACCTGCTGTTCAGTGACCCCAGCCTTCTACTCYCGTCCCTGTCAGTAGAAAAGATTGTGTGAGCTTCAAGGAGGGGGGAAGTCAGGCTAGCACAAACTACTTTATTCAGGTATGTATGCTTAACCTGCTACTGAATAAAAGCCTTTGTTTAATATAATTTCAATGAATGGCCAGCTGGAAGCCTGGGCAGATGAAAACTGGTATGAAATGCAACTTCTTTTGAAAGCGCAATTTACATCTTGTTAAAGATCTCCAAAACCCCAAGCAATGTGTTCTGGGCTGGGAGGGAGTGGCTGGGACAATGCCAACGGTATCTAGCAAAATCTGCTTCTTATAGCTTTATTTTGCCTCTAGAACTTCCCTCTTTTGCTTCTAGTACAACTAGTCCTGTGACCTAGTGAATTTGTTCTCATGGAGCTTGCATCATGTCAAGTTCCTAATGTGGGAGCTCCAGAGTTAGCTCAATCCCAATGCAAGTTAGACAAGATGAACTGTATTTCATGTTCTCTTAGAATGAGAACATGTATTGTTTTGCATGCATTGTATTTTGTTTGTTTGTCAGGGGTAAAAAAAAGTGCTTTGGGCATTAGTACTCTTGGCTTGGGCTTATTGTGATACTTCTGTGTATCTTTAACTCATGAAGCTGAGAAATATCACTACCTCCACATTATTCAGTTTTACATCCTTTCTCCCCAAGCATTGCTACCTAAGCAATTYTATGTATAGGTGTTTTATGAGTTCCATAAGAAGCTCTCTATTTTTTTTTAATGATGTAAAAAATTAAATGCTGCACATTTGCAGTAGAAACATATCACATGTGGTAACAAACATGTCACTTTGCTATTGACCAGTTGATTGTCCATTACAGTTTTTTTCCTTATGAATGCCATCTCTTTTGCAAATGACTGAGTCGTCCAGCTCTAAGTATAGCCTTACAGAAAGACAGTTCATTCCTGTAGAAAAAAAAAATGAAATTCTYACTGTAAGCAGTAAGAAATCTCTAGAAATGCCATAAGCCTGAGAGAGGGAGAGAAGGTCAAATGATTCTCACTCTTGATGGTTCAAACAAGTCTTTAGAAGTCATTTTAATTAGGCTCTTCTTCATTAGCATAGGACTCAGCTTTTGTTTCCTATCTCGGCCAGTAAATAAAAATGCTGGTTTCCACATTGTTTGAAAGTTGCCTAGAGCGGACTTTCTCTTCTGTTTCCCAGGGCAAGAAGGAAAAGGGACATTACTCAAAAAGTAATTACTCAGAGTATGCAGTCTGTGTCCTCCCACAAAGGCACCTATGAAGACCTAAGGCACTGCAAAGGTGTAACAATCTTCACTCTCTTTTAGATTTCAAAAAAATAYGTGAAATCCTTGAACCGGAGGAGATTTTTGTTCATATTGCAGAGGAAAAGATGTTACAGTTGCCAGAAACTTCACATAAGGAGTTTTTAGTATCATGAGTCAACGGGTTGTTTTCCGTCCAGCCTCAAAAAATGTTCAATATTTTTTCATTAGATGCCAAGTACATCATGTTTGTACTCAGCTCTTTAGTTTGTACACATGCACCTGTCTTTTGAGTGTGTATGAAATGGCCCACCTGTTTAGAAGCCTAAATAATAATCTGATTCTTTTAGCAAAAACACTTGGCTACCAGGTAAGATTTTAGGAAATGCCTCCAATTCAGTGACCATTCCAATAGATTCCTCAGCTCAGCCATCTTGTGGAAGCCCTAGATTGGTTCCTGAAGCTATGCTAGACTTATGGCTGGTAGATTTGTCCTGCTCAGGAACCTCTTCCAGAGTAAGAATATGCATCGTTGTTTCACTTTTACTGATTTCTGTCTCTTCTGTAACTCCTTCTTGTCTCCAACAAACAAGTTGTAGAGTTTCTCTTTCCTTTAACCTTTACTCTTTCCTTCTTGTCCAAATTTTCTTTGCATTTATTAGGGAAAAGCAAAGGGTTATTCTCAAGAAGCCCCTGGAGAGAGAGGGTAATTGGTAATATAGAGGCACGAATCATAGAATGAGGAAAGGACAAATGAAAATAGATCTCCAGTATTTCAAAGGGAGATCTGTATGCYCTTCTTGGGCATCTGATCTAGAATAAGACTCTGGTCTGAAAATCAAAGTGCCATGACCCTAAAACAATCTTACTTTATCAAAAGTTAGCTATATTACCTTAGTATTTTCTGAACTGTCACCAGGATGTTGTTTAATCTTAAACCTAATCCATGAAACTTCTTCTCTTTGCTCTGAAATAAGTGGAGCAATTGACTGTTGGAGAAAATACATTTCTCCTGACTACAGTCATCATTGGAACTATTCAACTAAAACTACTAAACTAACATCTACTCTGTACCTTCTTGCATGGAGTGACAGGGAGTAGAAAAGATATGTCTGATATATATGCCAGTATAGCATATTCTTCTAAGGACCTACCTTTTGGAAATCAGTCTGAACTATTCCTCAAACCAAGGAACTCTTCCCCGACATCCCTTCTCATGTTCCATGATGTCTTTAAATCTCCAGCCTGCTTGGCTTTCCCAGGCATTTTCTTTCTGTAGCTGTATTAAGTTTTGCTTTTATTTCACTATTCAAAGTGAGGTTTCAAATAGCTTTTGGTACCAGAGAGAAAACTTCTGGAAGAGTCAGAAAAGGCCTGGGTAGCCCCATGACATCTGGAAGAGGCTAGAATTAGTTTAAAGAGAAATATTTAACAAGCCTAGTGGTCATAATTCTTGTCCCAGACTGACTACCTATTATRAGGCACATTTTCAGAGATACAACTAACAATGGAACAAAATGACAAGACTGTTGTTGAAATTGTCATCCTTGACAATTCATTCCTTATGTAGGGGCTAATCTCTTCTGATAATCAAAGGTAGGAGTCATGTATATCCAAGAAACAAAGAAGAACATAACCCAGAATATTTTATTTAATTTCTGTGCCTTATATCTCCTTCTTAATCTTCACTTAGTCTTCCTTCTTTACAGGATCGTGTCTCAGATCATGCTAGTCTGTCATCACTGTTTGTTTGATGTAGAAGCAGTAGGAGAGTAACTTGAACAATGCTAAGTCACTGAATCCCCTCCAAGCATTCACACTCAACGAAACCAAGTGTCAGCAAGAATAAAAAACTCACCAGAGAACAATGAAAAAGTCATAATAGATGTAAAGCTCAACTAGAAGGGTTTAACTAGTGAAAGGTCAAGGGAAAAAGGCATTGAATGTACAGTATCTGCTAATGATCAAATTCTGCCCAAATTAAGGCACTTCTATTACTGTATACCTTCTTTACTTCAGTCTTTACTGCTAAGGGCAGCCCTCAGGAATCCCAGAGCCTGGGAATGAGACAGAAAGTCTGGAGAAAAGAAGACTTTCCTTTAGTGAAGAAGGATCAGGTTAGAGATCTTCTAGGGAAACCTGACATCCACAAATACAATGGACCCTGATGGGATGCACACATGAGTACTGAGGGTGCTGGTGGATGTTGTGGAAGAGCTAGGCTGATTTCTATCGTCTTTGAAAGGTCATGGAGAACTGGAGAGGTGCCTGAAGACTGGAAGAAAGTCAATGTCATTCCAGTCTTCAAGAAGGAGCACCCAGGAAACTACAGACTGGTCAACCTCTCCTTCATCCATGGAAAGGTGATGGAACAGCTCATCCTGGAYGTCATCTCCAAGCATATGGATGTGGGGTTTGTTAGACACTGAGCTAGGCAACCCATCCTTCAACTGAGACTAGAAGCAGGTGTGCTGTGAGAAACAGAACAAGAATGCAGAATATGAGCCAAGCAGATAACCGCAGTGTCTGCTTGTGAGAAAATTGTATCAAGGGACATAACCAATCGCTTTAGTAGCTGGAGTGCGTGCTTGTCCCTGTATACCCAATCACTGCGCTGTGTATGTCTCGTGCACAACTCGTGCTTGCTGTATCGATATATATATATTGCCTTCTGATATGGATAAAYGTCTTCTGATCAGAACCTATCAGGAGTCCGTGCAATCAATCCCTTCAAATGGTGACCCCGATGTGATAGGGTCGAACAAGCGCTGACAAGAGCGTCCGGAAGAGACTCTRGCTGAATGAACCACTCGCAGCAGGACTGCAGCAAGAAGCCTGGGCAATCACCGTTTACAGGTGAGCAGCTGGAGCATAACTATGGGATCTAATCTGTCGACAGAAGAGGAAGCTATCGTTAAGTTGTTACTGCAGATATTAGCTAAGAAAGGTGTTAGTTATGATGAGAAAGTAGTGAAACTTTTACCTAAACGGTTAAAAGCAAAAGGGGCCCCGTCCACGGTATTGGCGGTGTTTGATCTCAAACATGGGAAAATGCAGGTCAGATGATTTGGGAAGCTGCGTCTCGGGGGGATTTGACTGCCCGGGACATAATGACGACTTGGCGTTTGATAATAGAAACTTTGCGAACGTGGCAAGCTGAAAAAAGTGAAAAGACAGATGAAACTGCGAAAGCTCTTAAACTCTCGGGAGACCATCCAGCCTCGCTGTTAAATGCTAACTTCGTAGATTTCGATACGGAATCGCCACCGCGGGTGCGTTGTAGTCCCCCTCCGCTGCCGTCTTTCACACAGGAGAAAGGGGGGGCTGAGGCACCTTGTCAATCAGAGACCACTGCAGAGCCAACAAGGACAGATTTAGGGGGGTTTGACCCCCGGACCCGTTGGGCACAATTGCACCGTGATGCAGTGGCCGCAGGGGATGACCCGTGCCTGGCATTCCCAGTCCAGGTCCAGCAACAGGGCCCTAATGAGTGGGTTCCTTTTCAGTGGGATTTGATTAAAGAATTACGGAAAACAGTGACCACGTGGGGCTTATCCGCTCCTTTTTCTCAATCACTGCTAGAAAATGTTCTGACGGGACAGCTCTTAACACTGTATGATCTCCGTCAACTGGCAGCAATGATTCTAACCCCAACGCAGAAGCTTTTATGTGACAAAAGTGGCAAGATTTATGTTATACTGCTTCTTTAGAAAACTTAGATAGACCCGTCAGTGATCCATGTAAAACTGCAGGGTTGATGCAGCTCTTGGAACAAGTGCCTCTAGAAGACCCGTGGCTTCAAGCCCGTTTAGATCTGCAGATTTTAAGGCAGTCTGCATCTCTAGCTTTACAAGCTATGTTAAAAATCCCAGAGACTGGGAAGCCAGATCTTCTTCTATACAAAAATACTCCAAGGAGTTGTGGAGCCATATATGCTCTTTATTGACCGTCTCCAGAATGCATTASATAAACAAGTTGATAACCGAGAAGCAAAAGAGGTGCTACTATTAAAGCTAGCCGTAGAAAACGCTAACACGGATTGCAAAAAGGTCCTGCAAGCTGTGTCTCCAAAAGCCTCCCTAGTCGAAATGATAGAGGCTTGTAACAGAGTCGACTCCAACACTCAAGTACGACCCTGGCAGGGCTGTTTATACTACCTRGTGTGATTGATGCTGATTATGAAGGGCAGATTCATGCAATGGCATGGACTCCGTCGCCTCCACTGTTTGTGCCCAAGGACACTTGGATTGCCCAATTAATATTGTTTAAAGCTATAGTACCCAGAACAACTGACAAGAAAAGAGGATCTGCTGGGTTTAGCTCCACAGGAGCCCCAGCCGTTTTTTGGGCCACTGATATCRCAYAGCAGCAATCAATGCTTTCTATCACGATGCATAATACACAGCATCACCCGTTACACATCAAATRTACTATGCTTATAGATACAGGAGCAGATGTGACCATCATTTTCTCATCGGATTGTCCAGCTACTTGGCCCACAGTTACACCATCCGGGAGCCTGGTGGGCATTGGCAGATTGTCTAACACCTTGCAAAGCGCCTCAACCTCACCGACTAATCACGTGGGGCCGAGGGTATGCTTGTGTTTCCACAGGTCACGGGCCGCAATGGGTTCCGGCACGGGGAGTTTGACCCTTCCTGGCCTCGTCCTCCTCGCTGCCATCATCGCCTGCAGTTCAGCATGGCTCTCCATCTCCCCACGCCCAAATGTTTGGGTCACCCTCTCCAACATGACAGGACAACAATCTTTATGCCTATCACTGGCAACACTGACCAACCCGTTCACAACGTGTCTTGTGGGTGTACCCCTCAGAAGTTGGGGCACAGTGATCCATCTCTTGTCGCCAGTGAGTGACCTCCTCAAAACCTCTCAGACGGTGGTTGACAACTGGGATGGTTGGGTGGCCCATCTCCCGCCCACCCCCTGGGAGCCACAGGAATTGGACATTCCGGGAACTGTGCGAGCGGATGCCTGTCTCTATTTTAATTACACAGGCCAGAACCAGACCACCAAACAAGTTGTAAATGCTACRCTTGCACTCTATCGCAATGCCACTTTTTGGTGTAATTACATGA
Organism: Rhea americana; assembly: GCF_003343005.1. Taxonomy (NCBI): domain Eukaryota; kingdom Metazoa; phylum Chordata; class Aves; order Rheiformes; family Rheidae; genus Rhea; species Rhea americana. Next base: position 2,474,695 of record NW_028185506.1, on the reverse strand, counting down.
CCAAAAACCGGACTCATTCCTGATACTATGATCTTAAACAGTATCCGAGCCTTTCGCTGGGAAMAGCACAGCACTCAGGCTTGTGCAGCYGACTGTGCTGATAACCTAGACTTTTGTGATACTGATAAAACCAACTTTTTATTGCTAGTCCAATGACATGGGTGYGATGAGTTTRAGGGCATGTGTTGTATGAACCTGTCCAATCACTCCCATCCCATCTTTACACAGGTATGACATCTCCAACAATTAACGAGTGAGCTACAACACAGCTCGTTTGGTATTGATAGTTGGCTCTCTGGCCTAGAAATTGTAGGATAGGTGAAAGAACTTGTTAAATTCAGTATTTTAATATTGCTTGCTRTATCGATATATATATATTGCCTTCTGATATGGATAAACGTCTTCTGATCAGAACCTATCAGGAGTCCATGCAATCAATCCCTTCATATGGAGGAAAAGAAGGTGATCAGGAGCAGTCAGCATGGATTCACCGAGGGGAAAACATCATATCTCACCAATCTGGTAGCCTTATATAATGGAATGACTGGTTGAGTAGATGAGGAATGGATGTTGCCTACCTTGCTTTCAGCGAGGCTGTTGTCTCTGTCTCCCATAACATCCTCACAGGCAAACTGAGGAAAGCTAGTTGAGCACATAGTTAGATGAAATGAAAGCTGTCTGCATGGCCAGAAAGCTCAGGGGGTTGTGATCAGTGGTTCAGAATGTGTGGGCTAGATTAYTGGACAGTGAGGTGGATCGAGAATTGACAGAAAGGCAGAGCTCAAAGGGTTGTGATTAGTGGTGCAGAGTCTAGTCGGAGGCCTGTAGCTAGTGGTGTCCCCCAGGGTTCAGTACTGGCTCCAGTCTTATTCAACTTTTTCATTAGTGACCCAGATGAAGGGACAGAGTGCATGCTCAGCAAGTTTGCTGATGAT
>NW_028185506.1:2406268-2470835 GCF_003343005.1 Rhea americana | reverse complement strand
GTTATGATGAGAAAGTAGTGAAACTTTTACCTAAATGGTTAAAAGCAAAAGGGGCCCCGTCCACGGTATTGGCGGTGTTTGATCTCAAACATGGGAAAATGCAGGTCAGATGATTTGGGAAGCTGCGTCTCGGGGGGATTTGACTGCCCGGGACATAATGACGACTTGGCGTTTGATAATAGAAACTTTGCGAACGTGGCAAGCTGAAAAAAGTGAAAAGACAGATGAAACTGCGAAAGCTCTTAAACTCTCGGGAGACCATCCAGCCTCGCTGTTAAATGCTAACTTCGTAGATTTCGATACGGAATCGCCACCGCGGGTGCGTTGTAGTCCCCCTCCGCTGCCGTCTTTCACACAGGAGAAAGGGGGGGCTGAGGCACCTTGTCAATCAGAGACCACTGCAGAGCCAACAAGGACAGATTTAGGGGGGTTTGACCCCCGGACCCGTTGGGCACAATTGCACCGTGATGCAGTGGCCGCAGGGGATGACCCGTGCCTGGCATTCCCAGTCCAGGTCCAGCAACAGGGCCCTAATGAGTGGGTTCCTTTTCAGTGGGATTTGATTAAAGAATTACGGAAAACAGTGACCACGTGGGGCTTATCCGCTCCTTTTTCTCAATCACTGCTAGAAAATGTTCTGACGGGACAGCTCTTAACACTGTATGATCTCCGTCAACTGGCAGCAATGATTCTAACCCCAACGCAGAAGCTTTTATGTGACAAAAGTGGCAAGATTTATGTTATACTGCTTCTTTAGAAAACTTAGATAGACCCGTCAGTGATCCATGTAAAACTGCAGGGTTGATGCAGCTCTTGGAACAAGTGCCTCTAGAAGACCCGTGGCTTCAAGCCCGTTTAGATCTGCAGATTTTAAGGCAGTCTGCATCTCTAGCTTTACAAGCTATGTTAAAAATCCCAGAGACTGGGAAGCCAGATCTTCTTCTATACAAAAATACTCCAAGGAGTTGTGGAGCCATATATGCTCTTTATTGACCGTCTCCRGAATGCATTAGATAAACAAGTTGATAACCGAGAAGCAAAAGAGGTGCTACTATTAAAGCTAGCCGTAGAAAACGCTAACACGGATTGCAAAAAGGTCCTGCAAGCTGTGTCTCCAAAAGCCTCCCTAGTCGAAATGATAGAGGCTTGTAACAGAGTCGACTCCAACACTCAAGTACGACCCTGGCAGGGCTGTTTATACTACCTRGTGTGATTGATGCTGATTATGAAGGGCAGATTCATGCAATGGCATGGACTCCGTCGCCTCCACTGTTTGTGCCCAAGGACACTTGGATTGCCCAATTAATATTGTTTAAAGCTATAGTACCCAGAACAACTGACAAGAAAAGAGGATCTGCTGGGTTTAGCTCCACAGGAGCCCCAGCCGTTTTTTGGGCCACTGATATCRCAYAGCAGCAATCAATGCTTTCTATCACGATGCATAATACACAGCATCACCCGTTACACATCAAATRTACTATGCTTATAGATACAGGAGCAGATGTGACCATCATTTTCTCATCGGATTGTCCAGCTACTTGGCCCACAGTTACACCATCCGGGAGCCTGGTGGGCATTGGCAGATTGTCTAACACCTTGCAAAGCGCCTCAACCTCACCGACTAATCACGTGGGGCCGAGGGTATGCTTGTGTTTCCACAGGTCACGGGCCGCAATGGGTTCCGGCACGGGGAGTTTGACCCTTCCTGGCCTCGTCCTCCTCGCTGCCATCATCGCCTGCAGTTCAGCATGGCTCTCCATCTCCCCACGCCCAAATGTTTGGGTCACCCTCTCCAACATGACAGGACAACAATCTTTATGCCTATCACTGGCAACACTGACCAACCCGTTCACAACGTGTCTTGTGGGTGTACCCCTCAGAAGTTGGGGCACAGTGATCCATCTCTTGTCGCCAGTGAGTGACCTCCTCAAAACCTCTCAGACGGTGGTTGACAACTGGGATGGTTGGGTGGCCCATCTCCCGCCCACCCCCTGGGAGCCACAGGAATTGGACATTCCGGGAACTGTGCGAGCGGATGCCTGTCTCTATTTTAATTACACAGGCCAGAACCAGACCACCAAACAAGTTGTAAATGCTACRCTTGCACTCTATCGCAATGCCACTTTTTGGTGTAATTACATGACCAAAAACCGGACTCATTCCTGATACTATGATCTTAAACAGTATCCGAGCCTTTCGCTGGGAAMAGCACAGCACTCAGGCTTGTGCAGCYGACTGTGCTGATAACCTAGACTTTTGTGATACTGATAAAACCAACTTTTTATTGCTAGTCCAATGACATGGGTGYGATGAGTTTRAGGGCATGTGTTGTATGAACCTGTCCAATCACTCCCATCCCATCTTTACACAGGTATGACATCTCCAACAATTAACGAGTGAGCTACAACACAGCTCGTTTGGTATTGATAGTTGGCTCTCTGGCCTAGAAATTGTAGGATAGGTGAAAGAACTTGTTAAATTCAGTATTTTAATATTGCTTGCTRTATCGATATATATATATTGCCTTCTGATATGGATAAACGTCTTCTGATCAGAACCTATCAGGAGTCCATGCAATCAATCCCTTCATATGGAGGAAAAGAAGGTGATCAGGAGCAGTCAGCATGGATTCACCGAGGGGAAAACATCATATCTCACCAATCTGGTAGCCTTATATAATGGAATGACTGGTTGAGTAGATGAGGAATGGATGTTGCCTACCTTGCTTTCAGCGAGGCTGTTGTCTCTGTCTCCCATAACATCCTCACAGGCAAACTGAGGAAAGCTAGTTGAGCACATAGTTAGATGAAATGAAAGCTGTCTGCATGGCCAGAAAGCTCAGGGGGTTGTGATCAGTGGTTCAGAATGTGTGGGCTAGATTAYTGGACAGTGAGGTGGATCGAGAATTGACAGAAAGGCAGAGCTCAAAGGGTTGTGATTAGTGGTGCAGAGTCTAGTCGGAGGCCTGTAGCTAGTGGTGTCCCCCAGGGTTCAGTACTGGCTCCAGTCTTATTCAACTTTTTCATTAGTGACCCAGATGAAGGGACAGAGTGCATGCTCAGCAAGTTTGCTGATGATACCAAGCTGGGAGGAGTGGCTGATACACCCGGGGGCTGTGCTGCCATTCAGAGAGACCTGGACAGGCTGGAGAGTTGGGCGGAGAGGAAACACAACAGAGTTCAATAAGGGCAAGTGCAGGGTCCTTCACCGAGGGAGGAATAACCCTAGGCACCAGTGCAAGCTGGGGGCTGACCTTCTGGAGAGCAGCTCTGCAGAGAAGGACCTGGGAGTGCTGGTGGATGACAAGTTGACCATGAGCCAGCAATGTGCCCTTGTGGCTAAGAAAATCAATGATATCCTTGGGTGCATTAGGCAGAGTGCTGACAGCAGGTTGAGGGAGGTGATCCTGCCCCTCTACTCAGCCCTGCTGAGGCCTCATCTCAAGTACTGTGTCCAGTTCTGGGCTCCCCAGTGCAAGAGAGCCATGGAGCTACCGGAGAGAGTCCAGCGCAGGGCTACAAAGATGATCAGAGGGCGGGAGCACCTGCCTTGTGAGGAAAGGCTRCGGGAGCTGGGCCTCTTCAGCTTGGGGAAGAGAAGACTGAGRGGGGATCTTACCAATGTCTATAAATACCTTAAGAGGATGGTGCCAAGGGGATGAGGCTGGACTCTTTTCAGTGGTGCCAAGCAACAGGATAAGAGGCAAGGGGCACAAACTGAAACACAGGAAGTTCCATCAGAATATAAGGAAGAACTTACTTACTGTGAGTTACAGAGCACTGGAACAGGTTGCCCAGAGTGGCCTTGGAGTCTCCTTTTTTGGAGATATTCAAAACCCACCTGGATATGATCCTGTACAATGAGCTTTAGGTGATCCTGCTTGAACAGGGGGGCTGGACTAGACGATCTCCAGAGGTCCCTTCCAACCTCAACCATTCTAYGATTTTGTGATTCTATATTCATTGTGCTCAYGAGCCTACCTTCATTCTATATTTGAATACCTATTGAATAGAATSCTAGGGTTCAGATTTCTGATACATTCCGTATCAAAGGAATTTTCAGTGATAAGCTATAGCAGTCACTGATTTAAAAATAAAGCTTTTTTGAACACCTACAGCATTGGTATAGCTAAAAGGAGTGCATAATGCACTTATTATGGAAAGAACACATACTACAGATAAAGGAAATGTGAATAAAACCTCTTTTCTTCTGCTGCTTTTTTCTTTTTTACCCTAGATGCCTTTCTTATTGTCTTCTCAAAATTATCAATTAATTAGGGGGCAGGTTTAGCTCAGTTGGTTTGCGTGTGGTGCTGCTAATGCCAAGGTCACAGGTTCAATTCCTGAATGGGGCTATGCTGAGGGTTGGACTAGACGATCTCCAGAAGTCCCTTCCAACCTTACCATTCCATGATAAAATGTAAAAGATTTAATATTTAAGTATGATATTTAATGTCATACCAAAAAGAATGAGTCATATGTCTTAACTTAGAACAAACCACTTCCATTCTAGCCCATTTTAAAAATGGAGATCAATGAAAATGAAGGAATAAATCATGATTCCCTTATATAGAAAAGCTGAGAATTCTGGGTTTAGCTCTGCTCTGTGCTCAAGAGGGACTATTCTTAAGCTTTTCTGTGAATTGCTCTCTTTATGTATGARTATAGTAACAATATTCAAACAGCAGGCTGATAAAACCATTTACTGAGCAGCACCCAGAAGGTAGAGATTTCTGTGTCCAAGCATCCCTCACATTATAGTGAAAAGTTAGCTTGTGGAATGTGATTTCCCTCTGGGGTGCYTGTCAGCCACTTTTCTTTGGTCAGGCAGATCATATAATCGCCACTCTGAGGGGCAGAATGCATGTGAATTTTCTGGCATAGATAACTAATAGGTAACACTAAAATGTTATGTTCTAAGAAGCACTTCAAGTTCTAGGTCTTTTACATTTTCTATTAYTGAAAAAACTAGCAATATCTTTTGATATTTACTGAAAACAGTCTTGATCCCCTTTTTTTTTCCCGTTGATTTCGAATGTTTTTGCACGTACATAGTAAATACTGCAAACTTCACTGAGACAAAGCCCGGGAGCATTTGGCGACAACTTTCTAGCCTAGTGATCAGGACACTTATCCACTGAGATGAGACAAATGATTTCTAGTCTTTGCTTCAATCTGTATTTAAATTACCTAGGATACAAGAAGGGAAACTGAGGGAGCTCCACCTCAGGATGCTCTCCACCTAGYGAACAGTATGAGAAATAGGAAATATACAAGTTCAAATTCATGCTATGTCAGATTCAGAACGAAGAGTTGAACCACTGTCTCAACAAACCCCTGAATACTCTCTAGATTCAGGTTAAAGCTACAGGGTGTTCTTAGCTCTTACTACAGACTGGAATGTTGTAATAGTCATTGAATGAAGTGTGGGACACAAGAGATCTTCTGCTTATCTAGCGTCATTCTTTTGCTGCCTCAATGAGCAGCTATGCTTAGCATGCAAAGTAGAAAGTTGCAGATGAAGAGCCTGAGAATCACCTTCACCCTGGAGAGCTCAGACAGATGTAAAACTCACTTTATTTCTACTTAATTTTTGAGGGGAAAGAGCACAGTCATCCTTCCCTTTTGTGATTCTGGGCATAATAATGTATGTGCAGCTCAAGTGGTTTAGCAAATATGCAAATATCCAAAGCTTTACCAAAACTATATGTTTTTGGAAAATAAATTATTCCTCCAAAATAATGATAAAGAAAAAAAAAGTACTCCTTGGCCTCACCTTTAGAAATGTTGTGTTAGCTTTGGGATACTTAGGAATTTCTTTTTCAAAGTCAGCTGTCTGGATTTTGATATTTAGAACAGGAGAAAGATAAATGGTCTAATTATAGGATCAGCAGAAAGGAGTCATAACATTAGAGCAGAAATAACAACTAGTTTAAATATTTGAAGAAAAAATGAAAAAAAAAAAACACTGCAAAAACGGTGTAAAAAAAAGAAGAGGCAAGTGATAGTAGAGGGTGATTCTTCACTTCAGGAGAAGAGGCACCCATCTGCCAACCTAACACGCTGTCTAGAGAGGTTTGCTGCTTACCAGAAACTTCTGGGAAATCAGCATGCTTCAATACCTCTCTGAAGTGTCTGTACACAAATGAAAGCAGCATGGGGAATAAACAGGAGGAATTAGAGCTCTGCATGCAGTTGCAGAAGTATGATCTCACTGTGATTACAGAAGCAAGGTGAGATAGCTTATGATTGGAATGCTGTAATGGACGACTACAGACTCTTTAGGAAGGACAAGCAAGGAAGGTGAGGAGTCACCCTTTAGGTGAGAGAGCAGCTGGAATGTATGGAGCTCAGCCTAAGCGCGGATGATGTGTTGGTCAAGAGTTCGTGGGTAAGAATTATGGGGAAGACTAACATGAGTGACACTGTTGTGGTTGTTTGCTACAGGCCACCTGATCAAGAAGAATTAGACGAGGCCTTCTACAGACAGCTGGAAGTTGCCACACATTCACAGGACGTAGTCCTTGTGGGCGTCTTGAACCACCCTGATATTTTCAGGAGAGACAATACAGCTAGGCACAAGCAATCCAGGAGATTCCAGAAGAGTATGGATGACAATTTCCCGATACAGGTGATAGAGAATCCAATGAGGAGAGATGCTCTACTGGACATTGTACTTACAAACAAGTAAGGGTTGGTTAGAGATGTGAAGGTTGGGAGTAACCTTGGCTGCAGTGACCATGAGATGGTGGAGTTCAGCATCCTTTGAGGAGAGAGCAGGCCAAAGAGCAGGATCACAACCTTAAACTTCAAGAGAACAAACCTGGATCTCTTCAGACACCTGCTTGGAAGAATTCCATGGGGTAGAGCCCTAAAGAAAGAAGAGTCCAAGAAAACTGGTCGATATTCAGGTACCACCTCTTACAAGAATGGTCCACTCCAACAAGCAAGAAGTCGAGAAAAGGGGGCAGGAGACCTGCGTTGATGAGCAAGGAGCTCTTGGCAAAACTCAAACAGAAGAAGGAAGTATACAGAAAGTGGAAGCAGGGACAGGCCACTTAGGAGGAATATAGCAGCATCATCCAAGTATATAAGAATAGGACTACAAAGACCAAGGCCCATCTGGAGTTTAATTTGGCAAGGGATGTCAAGGACAGCAAGAAAGGCTTCTTTAAATATATTGGCTACAAAAAGAAGACTAGGGAAAAAGGGAGGCCTACTGCTGAATGGGGTGGGGGCCCTGGTGATGAAGGATGAAGAGAAGGCAGAGTTACTGAATGCTTTCTTTGCTTCGGTCTTTACTGCTAAGACTAGCTCTCAGGAATCCCAGGCTCTGGAAACCACAGASAAAGTCTGGAGAAAGGGATACTTTCCTTTASTGGAAGAAGATCAGCTTAGAGATCATTTAAGCAGATCTGACATCCATAAATCCATGGACCCTAATGGGATGCACCAACAAGTACTGAGGGAGCTGGTAGATGTTGTTGCTAGGCTGCTCTCCACYATCTTTGAAAGGTCAGGGTGATCAGGAGAGATACCTGAGGACTGAAAGAAAGCCAGTGTCACTCTAGTCTTCAAAAAGGTCAAGAAGGAGAACCCAGGCAACTATAGGCCAGTCAGCCTCACCTCCATTCCTGGAAAGGTGCTTTTGAGTAGCTCCTTCTGGATGTCATCTCCAAGCATGTGGAGGAAAAGAAGGTGATCAGGAGTAGTCAGCATGGATTCACCAAGGGGAAATCATGTTTCACCAATCTGATAGCCTTCTATGATAGCACGACTGGTTGGGTAGATGAGAGGAGAGCAGTGGATGTTGTCTACCTTGCTTTCAGCAAGGCTTTCAACAGTCTCCCATAACATCCTCCTAGGCAAGCTCAGGGAGTGCAAGCTAGATGAGTGGACAGTGAGGTGGATCAAGAACTAGCTGAAAGACAGGGCTCAAAGGGTTGTCATCAGCAGCACAGAGTCTAGTTGGAGGTCTGCTACTCCAACTAGAGTAGTGGACTCTAGTCCCCCAGGAGTCAGTACTGGGTCCAATCCTGTTCAACTTATTCATCAGTGACCTGGGTGAAGGGACAGAGTGCCTCCTCAGCAAGTTTGTTGACAATACCAAACTGGAAGGAGTGGTTGATACACTAGAGGGCTGTGCTGTCATTCAGAGAGACCTCGATAGGCTGGAGAGATGGGCAGAGAGAAAGCTCATGAAATTCAAGAAAAGCAAGTGCAGGGTCCTGCACCTAGGGAGGAATAACCCTATGCACCAGTATAGGCTGGGGGCTGACCTKSTGGAGAGCAGCTCTGCAGAGAAGGACCTGGGAGTGCTGGTGGACAAGTTGACCGTGAGACAGCTGTGTGTCCTTGTAGCCAAGAAGGCCAATGATATCCTGGGATGAATTACAAAGAATATTGCCAGTAGGTCAAGGAAAGTAATTCTTCCCCTCTATTTAGMCCTAGTGAGGCCACATCTGGAGTACTACATCCAGTTCTGGGTTCCCTAGTACAAGAGAGACATGGAGCTACTGGATAGAGTCCAGTGTAGGGCTACAAAGATGATCAGACAACTGGAGCATCTCTACTGCAAGGAAAGGCTGCGGGAGCTGGGCCTGTTTAGTCTGGAGAAGAAAAGACTGGGGATCTTACTTTTATATATAAATATCTGAAGAGAGGATGTAGAAAAGAGGATATGCCCAGACTCTTTCCAGTCATGCCCAATGATAGGATGAGAGGCAACAGGCAAAAACTGAAACACATGGAGCTCCAGTTGAACATGAAGAAAGACTTCCTTAGTGTGAGGGTGATAGAGCACTGGAACAGATTGCCCAGAGAGGTTGAGATATTCAAAAGCCATCTGAACATGATCCTAGGCAACCTGTTCTAGATGACCCTGCTTGAGCAGRTGAGTTGAGCTAAATGGTCTCCAAAGGTCCTTTCCAACCTCATCCATTCTAGGATTCTATTCTATGTCAATTGAGTTTGCAGATCCATTAAAGGGTTTTAGGGGTACAATTGTGTCAGTAAAGCTTTTGTAGGTTTTTTTGTCTGATGACTGAGATCCCACTGTTACCTAATGAAGGGAAGGAGAGGTAAATAAAAGGGTCTAATGGAGAATCCTGAACAGATTTAGATTAAATCTGTTTTTACAGTATATTTGTGAGGCATTTCTGCAAAGGGAAATAAGAAACAGGTTTTCCACTTAGCAGAGAAAAGTCATTGCAATATGAAAACCTGGAAGGACTAATTCTTTCTGTGTGTGATTGGAATGAGTTGTCACCTGAAATTAAAGCAAATGCTTCTACATATGGAGTGTTGGTATAGCTCAGAAGAGAGGACAGCTGTGCATAGCTGCAGAGGAGGAACAAGGAGCTTATTTTTCCTTATGGACTGAAATATGAAAGAATATGTTAGGCAATTTTCAGCCTGCTAGAGAGAGCTATTTTAGTCTCAAATGCCRTGTTAGTCATAAGAGTGAATACATGGCAACATCACATGTAGCTTGTGTAAGCTTTTGGTAGACAAGATTTCCTTGTTCCAACCATGAGTTCCAACCAAGATTTCCTAGTTCTTAGTTAGCATGGAGCTTTAAGGAAAGAGCATACAGCCAATCTAGTTGTCTCACCAAAGGAGAGGAATGCTATGTTTTAGGAACTAATTATGTTTTGGGAGTTATGTATCAAATGTTCCCCTCTTGTTAAGATTATTTCTCTCCCCTTACTCTTGGTCTTATACTGGTGCAATGACAGCAGTCATTTCTACATGCCTTTGACTGACACTTTTGCCAGAAAAACTGCACAACAAAAGTAGTCTTACTAATTTAGCTTATACACAGTTATTAATGCTTAGACTTCAGCCTCTTCACATAGGAGGACAATGTCCCAATTTTAAAAGCAGACTCAGGAAGGCTTATCCACACTCACAAGAGTCCRTAGAACAACAGAATTATCTGACTCCTTGCAACTGATGAACCATTACATCTCTCACACTACTGCTTTCTCCAAGAGTGAAATCATCATAGACCATTGAAGTAAATTGCAGCATCACCACACACAAACACATACTCATTTTGTTAAATGAAATTCTATCACTCATCAAAATCATTGCAAGCTATGACTTTTATTCTAGAGATATATATATTTTTCTTTAATGAGCTCACCATCTTCTTAACTTGCTGAGATGCTAGAGAGCTTTGCCAGGACCCATATGTCTTGGAACAATGAAAAAAAAATCTTGCATGGTTGACTGGAGAGCCTGTTGGCCAAAGAGRACCTTACCTCTAGTTACCATGTTTCAGCATTGTTTTGCAGACACCTGGACCAAACCAAGCATTTCGACCTTTACTATGCCTGAACAAATTGTTACAATCTAATCTGCCTAAAAAAAGGGTTTTATAGGAAGCAGTCATAGTCAAAGTCACAGATTGCTTCAGCTCTTTTTGGTTACTTTTCCTTTCTGTAATGACTAAGTTACTTTGTGTTGATCCTCCTTAGAATGCAGTAATTCACTCATTTATTAGGAAGGTGTCAGTGCTTGTCTACATCACAAAGATACATCTACAGCTCTTGCAGAATTATGCAAGTTGGCTTTAGACTGCCAGCTAGGGTGCTGCAAGCAAGGTAAGTACAGAACTTCTCAAACGGGTTTTGCTAGAGGTCATGCCACTGTCTACTAGCTATTTTAAAGCTAGCTCTGATGTGCTGTGTAAACTCTCATAGGATTGCCACTCTCCACYGCTTCAGTCAAGCACAAAGAATGGTTGAAGGAGAACAATAAACTTCAGTAGTAAGAAGGAGAACCAGAAAACATTTAAATGTAAACACCTACAAACACTGCAGAAGAGAAAAAAACATGGATGTCTAGAGACCATTGGAATTTTCCTCAAGCCATTTTATAACTCTTATGGGGGGGGGGGGTGGAAGGGCTCTTTGCAGTGACAGTAAGTGACATTTCAGACCAGGTTATTCCTTTACACAGAAATCACTGTGATCAGGTCTCCATGAAGAAAATTTTGCAAGTGAGTAGTATTAGTGTAATTTATAATTATAACACAGCTTCTATTAGCAAAGATAAGCTTTTGTTGGTAGAATAGACCCAGGGTCTGAAATAAACCAAACCACAATCATAAAGGCACATTCTTTTATAGTTCAGCTATAAACTATAATCAGCAGAGTTGTTTGAGTGGAAGAAAGCTATTTTCCTTAAATACAATCTCTTGACCTGATGATGAAGCAACAGCTCTAATTTCCTTTTAGAATAAGATAAATGCATGCATAAATGAGGTAAGTGGAATAGGTAGGGCTTGAAGAGTAAGGAGATTCAGTCAGCAGCAAGAACAATCTGGTATTCTGAATGCATAACTTTGATGATTTTGTATACATCTGTCATGAAAACAAGCATTTTGTTAAATTGTTTTATAAAATGAGACAGTGTTTGTTTTTACTGAAAGCTAAACAGTTCTGTGTTATTGCCAAAGAGATGAGCTGACCTCTATTTTCATTTATTATGATAAAGTGTAATGGCATTTATTTCATAAAGGCAATTTTTCAACTGCAAACATATTAGTCCAATAATTTTTGTATTCCAGAAAACTGCATTTCTCATTTTTGCTTATTTTACAAATACACTTACTATCTCCTTTATGGTTAGCAGGGAGTTTAAATTAGTCTTGTGAGTTATGCGGTTATGGGATGCATGGATCATTTCTGTCTTGCATTTAGTTACCATCCAGAAGGCAAATATGCACAGAAGACACTGTGGCTAATGTCAGTTCTTGGAGATAAGAGTGTGGACTTTTTAATCAAGACTGGAACCTAATCTATATTTGGGCCAAATAGTTCAAGTCTTTGTCAGTGAATTTCTGTTCTTGAGCACTCCTAGTGCCAGTATATCTTTGGAGAGAAAGACAAGCCTGATACCAGTGAAGCTCATGAACTATTAAAGCTCATGGAAATCCTCTTTAATAAAAATGATAGGGAGATGGGTTTTCAGAGCAGAACATCATAATGTGGTCTGCAGTAGAATTTAAGCAACCACAGCATACCACGGAGATCACTGTGGGACCAACAGTTGCTGCTGCTCTGTTCCAGCTTCATGTGGTTTGATATTCGTGTGAAAAATTAGACATCAATGAAGATAGTTACACAGTTGCCCAGTGATGCAAAGAGTAATGTTCTCTGCATTACATACTGTGAAGTAATAAAAAATGATAGTCACACAGTAAATCAGGAGAACAGAGAAAAGCAAACTCCTATGCAGATGCTTTATCTATGAAACCAAATCTCTCTGGATTCAAATCTATTTTACCATGTTGCTAACATACCAAGAAGAATATAAAGAAAGGAATCACAGTTGTTAAACAACTACTTTCCAGCACTTTTTTTTTTTTTTTTTTTTTTTTTTTTTTTTTTTTTTTTTTTTTTTTTTTNGTGAGCAACAGAAGAAAGAGGACTGGTGTTTTATTTTCTCTTCAGAACAAGAGAGAACAAAAGGAGGATCTTTATTCTAAAATAAGATCATCAGCTGCAAACAGTTTTACTTTGCCCAAAAACCTATATAGCCTCCATAAAGATGGGAAAACTAGAATTTTAGGGCACAGACAAATCTCTGTGAACCCATCTACTGATTAATATCATGCTGAAATTAAAAAAAAACAAAAACAAAAACAAAAAAAACCACTCAGCAACACTGCAAAGAAAAGTTCTCGATGTCCAGGGTAGAAATAACTAAGATCTTACAGATCTCTTTCTGTCTTTTTTTTTTCCTATTACTCCATTTCATCATTATATTCAATATTCAGAATAATTATGAAGTAAGAAAAAAGAGAGATCATCAGATTACTTCAATGAGAAACAAATGTTTAAATATAGAAAGTTAGTCTGCTTCACTCAACCTGTGAATCCAATAGGTGAATGCTGAGAATGCTAGAGAAAACCCTCAAATATTAATCTAATTTGACACAGATGTTCTACTTTGGATCATTTCATGCTTTTCTGTGTCAAGCATCAGTGTAAGAAGCAAAGCATCTCGCCTTGAAAACAAAACCATTACAGACATTTTGCACAAACATTTTGAGAACTGTTGGACAGTTGGTTTAGGTGAAAGGGGAGGTTCTTGAAAGCAGTGGAATAAACTAGAATCTCCACCCCTTGTTGCAAATATAAAGGAACTAGCATCTAAGGAAGRAGCCAGGGAGGAGTTGAAGAGCAGATTCCTTTTCTCTGGAGCTCTTAGTGAGAAATGTTGCAGGGCTGTTAAACTAGCAGGCAATGCAGTGTTTCTTGGGAAAAAAAATCATCTCTTCCTTCTGTCTTCCTGGGAGAAAAATGTGGCTAAAGTTTCTTTTGGCTGTTTTCCTCCTGCATATAACAGCTGCAAAGGAACCTGAGCTGTAAGAACTAGCAAATTATTGCTAATAGTATTCACTGTAAGGGTTTAAAGATAGTGCTAACTGGTGTCACTGTTTTCACTTGAAATACTAAATTTTGCTATAACTCACCTTTTATATCTGAAGAGCTAAGTTAAAYTGGGATGTGGGTGGCAAGTGAGTGGTTCTCACTTAATACCAAATAGACCTTCTGCCTATTGCAGAATTTCCTTAGAAGGTGATGTTCAGAAAAAGGCAATAGCAACAGTAATAGCAGGTGAGTCCACAACTCAGGTAATGGGCTAAAGGACAGAACTGGGGGGCAGTGGCAGAGCTGTGTGGATTCTATGTTTTGATCTAATCAAACTGAGCAATGGAATGTAAACCATGAAAGTTTTCCATTTGTTTCTTGCTGATGAGGCTGCTTTTCTAATCTCTATAATGTGATCAATGTGCTGTTTGGATCTCACAGGCAGTATGTCCTGATGGTGCCTGCTGTCCTCCAGAACAACTCTCCAAGTCAGGTTTGCTTGCAGTTCCTCAACCTCAATCAAACGATATCTGTAAGAGTCATCCTAGAATATGGTGCTGTTAACACTACTATTTTTGAGAAGACCTTGATGGGAAGCAATGGCTTACAGTGCTTCAACTTCACGGTAAATTAATTTTTGTTTATGTCCCAATGGAAAAGTCATAACAGAGRAAGCACATGTTGGAATACCTGATGTCAGATGAATATGAGGAAGGTAGGGAGGAGCAAAGAATATAGACCAGGGAGCAAAATAGAGGACAAGCAATGAAAGGATTAAGACACACTGAAGGAAAACAGAAGSAAATGAGAGAGATGCAGGGAGAGATAAGTAGAGATTTTTAATAGGTAGTAGAATTGTAAGAACAAGGCTATAAATTGAGCTGTCCAATTGGTTCTTGAGCTAATGACTTCAAGACTAGCAACATCTCCTTTACTTTTTTGTTTCCTCACAGATTCCTCCTGCCACTTCTGACCTGTTAGCTTTCATTTCCTTCTTTGCCAATGGCACCACAGTCAGCCTGGAAGAGCGACGATCAGTGATGATTTGGAACATGGAGAGCATTGTTTTTGTGCAGACGGACAAACCCATCTACAAACCAGGACAGAGTGGTGAATAGCAAGTTTTACTTAATAGTATTTTCTTTAGGAAGCAATTTCTTCAGATGGAATTTCTTTTTTAGGTGTTCTTCAGGTTGAACCACGATAGCCTAGACTGGATTCAATTTCTTAAGAGTTTCTGTTAAAATGTATGTGAGTGTTTGCTGTGGAGATSAGAGAGACACTTTTAGGATGGCCAGAGAATGTCATTCCAGGGCCTATTCATTTTCTTTGTCTCTTCTTCCCRGATGAAGGAAGAGGGAAACTTTTACTGCCACTATCTCGTTACTGATGACAGGCCAAGCAAGTGAAAAGAAGTGATTAGATTACTGCTTACACACCTGGTATAAAACAATGCTCCCACAGTCTCCTGACTGTGATACCAGTCAGCATCAAAGACAGTCTAAAGAATAAGAGTCATATCCACGATTTAAAAATGAAATAAAACTTCTTTAAAGACAAATCTGTGCTATTTATCCTCTGAGTTCTGAGGTTTTCAAACCGTATACTTTCATGGATATTTTTCCTGTGAGGGTTGGACACTTACGCCATTCCACTATCTATATCTTTTATCTGACTGTAGAACAGACCTACATGTATATAAAGAACTGTTTATTCAGATATGCTCCTTAGTTTACTGCTAGGCTTTCAGATTTCTAGACACAACTGGAATCCTGTAGGAAAAAACAGGAGGGCAGCCAAAAAACATAGCAGTTTGCCTGGATCAGGCATATTTTAATTTGAGAATGAGTTTTATCTTAATACATAGCACAAAGGAAAGATTTCCAATCAGAATTTGGTGGCAAGTTCACCTAAGGAGTCTCACAAACATGTCTTGATTAATTGTCAAATTGGTTTTAAGGTGGGGAGCGCAGTATATTAAATTAAATTCTGAAAAGGACATTTTTGAATCATGTTTTCCTATTCTTCATTGTGCTGTAATTCATAATTCTCCTTTCAATTTTTCTTTTRTAAATAAAATAAAAGTAAGGGAAAAAAACTAGTTCAAGATGAGAAAAAAATGAACTAACAAGAATTACACTTCATTAGAGAAAACTGGCACTCCAGCTCCAGTAATATTTGGAACTTTCATATCTTCAAAGTAATAAACCCTATTGTAAAGAGGGGAAATAAAGAGGAAAAAAATTTACACAGAGCATTCAGACAGCCTTTGAAAGAAYTATGATTGTCTATGATTGTCACATGAGACAACCTGATTGCACTGCAGTCCTTATTAATCAAGTCATACCCTCTTTCTGATGCTAAGCAAACTTTCATGAAAGAGCCTAAGAACTCAGTACATGTCACTCAATATAGGATTCTTCTGTGCTCAAAGTTTATCACTTGCATCTTCCGCAAGGAAGAGTGTTAGAAGATCCAGTGAAACTGCAAGTACTGATGAAATGAAAACACGTTCAGCCAAACAAACTCCAGCTAATACTGACATCTTGCTCCTTGTCTTTCCAGTGATGTTTCGTGTTGTTGCTCTGGATTTCAATTTTAAACCTGTTCAGGAGATGGTGAGTGAAAAGAAAGCAGAAAGCAGATTTTGCAAGTTACTCCTTCCATTTTTTAACTTATTGAGAGTGACAGAGCACTGGAACAGGTTGACCAGAGAGGCTTTGGAGTCTCCTTATCTGGAGATATTCAAAACCCGCCTGGATGTGATCCTGTGTAATGAGCTCTAGGTGACCCTCCTCTCCTTCAATTGTAATGCTGAAAAGAGCAAAAAGCTGGTGCTAAATAAGCAGAATGAAGATATATAGATCAAAGAAACTCAGATCATAGCTCATTTACATCCCTGCAACTCTATTTATTCAAATGCTCCTGGCTTGCACTAAGTTCAATATGGTCAGAATCTGCTCCAGAATTCTCATTTCATCCGTTCCCTTTTTGAAGTCTTATTATTCAAGTATTCAACCTAGCTATAGTAACAGATGAAGTTCTTTTATAACTGGTATTATATTATATTATATTATATTATACTGGTAATTATTCTTTTTATTCAGTTCTTATAATTCTGAAAGAAACTTAGAAATTTACTTGTATTTGTGCAAACACCTAATCTCTTCTCTCTCTCTCTCTTTTCTTTCTTTTTTTTTTCTTTTTCTTTTTTTTCTTTTTTTTTTTTTNTTTTTTTTTTTTTTTTTTTTTTTTTTTTTTTTTTTTTTTTTTTTTTTTTTTTTTTTTTTTTTTTACTTTTTCAGTACCCCTTGATTACAATTCAGGTAAGAGATTTTCTCTTTGTAATGTATTGTACCTATAAAGATAAAATCTAGAGCACATGTGCTAACATCAGTTTGTGTATTTACACACACAGACAAACTCTGTTCCTGAATAACTTGCAAAGATTAACAGTAACGCCATAGAATTCAAGAATGCTGTCTGAGCTTTACTGGCATGGAAAAGATAACTAYATTCATCACAGTCATGAATGTATGACTGTGCATACATTCATGCATATCTTTGACTTTCCTCCACYTCCTTCGGTTTGTTCACCTTGTTTTGGTGTGTATCTTTTCATAATTCAAGGCTGCTGAAGATTATGAACAAATAGAGGCAAGGGATACAATTGCTAGCTATGTTAGCATTTACATGGCACTTTGTGGTGTTTTTTAAAAAACAGAAATAGTAGTCCAAATCTAGGTATTGTTTCTGCAAGACTTGATGTTATATAGTGAAGTTAAGTCACTTTTTTGCATTTTTTTAGAGAAATATAATTATTTGGAGCTTATCTGCATCTTTTGCAGTCAGTGCTCTAAACAGTTCAACAGTGTGAATGAGTTTTGTTTAACCAATCTAGCATGAAATAAAATCAGAGGCAAATAACACCCCACCGAATGTAGAAAAAATGTTTTCTTCCTCCATTTTGGAGCTGGAAAAAAATGGACTGTTAAGGGAAAAGATTTGTGTAGAATAAGCTGATCTGAAGGGAAGCACAAAGAAGAAGGAATTTTCTTTCTCTCCTCCTTTTACTAGATACATATACTAAAGATTGGGGAAGGACAATATAGTGCAACTTTTTCTGGTCATTGAGAGTTGTTTCTGGGATGAAAGAGGATGGCTAAATCTGAAATCAACAGACAAAAATATAGTAGTATGTATAGGATTACAGTTGTGTAATTTAGCTCAAAGCATACGCAATAAACAACTTTCCCAAACAATTAAAGCAACTTGCTCTGTTTACTTCTTTGTTTCTGGTTTTGTATGTTACTAGCAAAAAAATTCCAAGGGAAATAAACTGTGAGCCTATATTCTTTTTATTTCAGGATCCAAGGGGAAACAGGATCTTTCAGTGGCAAAATGTGACATCAGAGGTGAACATCGTCCAGATTGAATTCCCATTAGCTGAAGAGCCTATCCTGGGAAACTACAAAATTATGATAGCAAAGAAATCTGGAGATAAAACAAATCACTCGTTCCTTGTGGAGGAATATGGTAAATGTCATCYGCTGTTTTTATTCAGAGTAGAAACATTGCTAGAGATAAGACCCTAYCATTCAATCTTTTTTATTGCTAATACTTCAAACACCTTCCTTAAATTATTGATATTAACAGCTAGAGAAAAAGAGTAAAAGGCCAAAGAAGATAAATTAACCATTTCATACAGATTCAGCTAGGGAAAAAAAATGTGTAACAAATCAGCAAGCTGAATGAAAAATTCACTGTGACAAACTAACCGTCTCTCATGTCCACAAATTTCTTTGGTCACACCTCTGCAAGACATCTAAATATTTCAGAATTAATCTCAGAAGCCCCWGACTTCCCTCCAGAGAGTTGTTGATCTAGTTAAATGGAGCTTTTAATCATCATGAACCTTCATGGATGAAGGTATTTTCTCGATCATTTTGACACCTCAGTTCTGAGAGCTCTCACTCCATCTGTGACTAATGCTGATGATATATCCTTTTCTCTTTCATACTGGGAGGGCCTGCAGCCTGTCAATGTGTTGATGGTTTTCTTTTCTTTTTTCTTCATCCTAGTGTTGCCAAAATTTGATGTTATTGTCACTGCACCAGACAGCCTTACAGTCATGGATACTGATTTCATAGTGAAAGTCTGCGGAGTGTAAGTACCAGATACAGAATGATYAGGAAATATGTTGAAGAGCAAGAAATTCCCAAAGACAGGGAAACAGAAAGGGCTTGGAGAGAGAAGAGTTTGGTCAGGATTGCCTTACTGTTTGGAACTTCCATCAACTTCTGTTTTCTCACATCTCATTGTATTTTCTGAATATTTTTTTCACATTGGTGTTTGCTGGATTTCCCAAATTTTTGAGGGGTCCCCAGCTATAGAAAAAGRTGTCCTTTCCCAGTAACCCACAGGAGAAGGAAACCTTTATGCAGCAGATTASTGTTAAATTCTAGCACTGTTCCAGATGGCTTTACTATTCCGATAGCCTTAGTCTTGCAGAAGGAGCTTGGTTATTCTTATACCAAGATCTTGTAATTTAGAATCCAGCACTAAAATTGTGATCCTCTAACATATGTTAGTTTTACTTTGATTTCAGTGAGTCCAGGACTCACGTTAAGCTACAGAGTAGAGAGAATAGTCAAAATTTGTTTGATAGACATGTCTAGCCATCATGTTTATAGATATATTTGTTTTGAGGCTTAAGTGGTGGTTTTGTTTCGTGGGCTTAGAGGTGAAATAAAACTCCTCAATATTTCACTTTCCAAGTTATATTACTGTTCTGCAATAGAAAGAGAGTAAGGAAAAAGGCAGTGAAACTACTCCAGTCTCTGACTTCCCAGGTCAATGCTCATCCTGGGTCTATCCCTGCCTAAGTTTGCTTAAGCCGATTTTTCAAGCATCAGTTCATGGGCCTATTTCCTCTTTCACTAGGTACACCTATGGCCAACCTGTTGAGGGGAAGGTCCATCTCAGCACATGCAGAGATTTCAATTCATATGGACGGTGCAAGAAAAGCCCAGTTTGTCAATCATTTACCAAAGACGTATGATACATAATGATTACTTCTCTCTGTGCTTACCCTCTCCTGAGTTCTCTCTTCTCTCTCTTTTCTAACTGCACTTTTCTTTCTTTCCCTGATGCTTCACTTCATTCTATTTGTTTATTGCTCTGATCACTATCCAGAAACTCAGGACACACAGATTTTCTTCTTTATTTTCTTTCAAGCCTGAAGGGGGCTGACGTGTTCTTTTTTCATGTCTCAGCTTCCCATCTGAAAAGTGTTCATTCTGCTGTGGAAGACCTGGCATCTTTTAGGAACTATTTCCAAATTAAAGAAGATACAGACATACAGAAATATCTTGACTCACAGGTTAATTAGCTATTTAGTTAAACATTGCCATGTTCATACAGTACAGGATGCAGCACTGTATTTCCATACCTGTAGACTAAGAAATTCTAACATAACAATGGGAAGAAAGGAGAACATGGGATGCATGCACAACTGTATTGCATGCATCAGTAATCTCCCAGGCACAGTCAAGTTTTCTCTGACAGGAACAGGAAGGCGATTGTCTGCAAGAGTTTCCCTCACTCAGAAGCAGATGGGAGTAGATTTCCTCAGAGCTCACTTGAAAGATGAAGTCTTCCACTCTGTGCAACCTGCTCTCTATCACTGCCTGTCAATGTTAGCCCTCAGGACCTTTCCTGAGGCAGAGCAAACAGAACTGGAATGGACTTCCAAACACTGAATGCTTTAACAACAAAAGATCTCACTAAAGCAGAATTGAATATATTGCCAGTATCCTTTGTAAGCTGTGAACCTTGCTACCGGCATTTGTTTTCTTCCCTTTCTAGTTGGAGTCAAAGGGCTGCCTCTCCCAGGTTTTCAGTACCAACATCTTTGAGCTAAACC
The DNA here is from genome assembly GCF_003343005.1 of Rhea americana. Classification (NCBI taxonomy): domain Eukaryota; kingdom Metazoa; phylum Chordata; class Aves; order Rheiformes; family Rheidae; genus Rhea; species Rhea americana. Next base: position 2,450,526 of record NW_028185506.1, on the reverse strand, counting down.
GCATTGGTTACGTGAGGAATCTTGATGTGAAAGCCACTGTCACAGAGAAAGGAACAGGTAATCCCTTCTAAGTAGTTAGAAATAGCAACAGTGGTATGGGCAAAGAAGAGAATAAGAGCCATTCAGTCTCTGCCTGCTAAGCACAAGGATCTCTTCCTGAAAAAAGAAGACCCATTTTTACAAGCACACCTTCAGGCAAACACTGATTCTATTGAAGCTATAGGCAAGATGAAGTACATCTTTTCCTGACTCTGGGCATATTTTTATATGCCTGCAGGCCTCCAACTTACTGCTACTCGGTCTGTTTCCATAACTCGGGTGATGAGCAGTATACARTTTGAGAACATGGATCGCCACTACAGAAGAGGAATTCCTTACTTTGGACAGGTAAGCAAGGAGATAGAGTGCACCTTGTGCTAAAGATGATTGAAGAGAGATCATATGATGACAGTGACAGAAACATCTAGGGGACTGTTTGAGAAACTTTTTTTTTTCTCCTAAAATTTCTCTCTTTTCGTATTGGTTGACCTATTAGTAATTCCGAATTCTGAGAAGTATAAACTTATTCTGTGCCTTTTCCATTTTGAATCTGTGAATATTTTGAATCAAAAAACTATTAATTAGCATTTTTCTTATTTGTATTTTCAACTTCATTTAACTCATTGCTCTTCTTTCAGAAATGGCAATGATATCCTTGATACAGATGACTGAACAGAGATGGTGTTTAATGACAAATTCAGCATAACTATTTGTCAATGRTTTAATGGAGAAGGTTAATTCAATTCACATTTTTTCAATGAGGAAGAGAAAAGGGGGACATCTTACCAGTAGCACCGAAGCAGGGAAATCAATTCTCTTTTAAGGATTTCTTCCCCTCTGTAAGATGTCTCACACCCGCTCTTCAGATGGCTGTACACCTTACCACCTCTTACTGCAGAAGAGAGGTCAATGGGCTCCCAGGGCCACAGTGCCACAGTGAACTTCCACAAAACATGCAAACATTCTCACATATACCGGAGTTTATATATGATAGAAGACACTTAGTAGAAGACTGGGATGTCACATCTCAGAGATGGGACATTGTCAATAAGTTTAGGCAGTTTCTTTGCTTCTGTGTGAAGAAAAAGGCTTGGGGATTGAATCAAGAGAACTGTTACCATGGAGCCACTGATACCCACACTTCCTCCAAAGGCAGCAGATCCCAGTCCCCGTGCTGTCCCAGTCACATTTCGTTCACAGTTCTCCACAGTGAAGCACTATCTATTTGCTCCTGTCTGCTGCTGGCTTATTCTACAGACCTTCACTTCAGGTGCATTCAGTCCCACTAATGTCAATATCCATCTACATGACTTTTATTTTTTTTTCCAGAGGTAACTTGTCTCCATGCTGTTTATAGACAGTAAGATAGTCAGCCTCTTAAGTCTGTATTTAATATGCTGTTACTTCTGCTATCTTTTCTGGAAAAGCTCAAAATAGGTGTTTAGTTCTAGCAGCTTAGAATTTACCTAATGGTTCCTGTATTTCTTAYTTGTTAATTTAACACATAAATAGCRCAGATAGTAGAGATATAATCATAAAAGCTGTCAAAGCAAAGATCTGGATAAAAGGTCTTCAGGCATGAAAAGTACCAGCAGGAGACTCTAAAGACCAAGAAAGGAAAAAAAGAGAGGACAGGAAGTGTATCCTTAAACTAGAATGTGTATTGAGAAGGGAGTGGGAAGAAAAGAGATGAGAAACAAGTAGTTTTTGTTCTACAAAAGGATGTCATGAATGATGCAATATCTGAGGAAACTCCTATTCCAAATCTCCTACAAGCTGCCACAAATTAAGGCATTTTAATTTTTAAGTATTGCTTGGAAGGGGGAAGAAAAAAGTAGCTTTGCAGTGTAAAGAGCAAAGGTGTGCAAAACATGAGTACAGCTCAGAAAGCTGAGTATGTCTGGCATTCTCTTTTCCTACAGATTAAGCTGGTAGACAAAGACAACTCTCCTATTTCCAGTGAGGTTGTTCAACTATTTGTGAATAACAAGAACACACACAACTTCACCACTGATGTTAATGGCATCGTTGATTTTAGCATTGACACGTCTGAAATGTTTGATCCTGAGATCAGTCTAAAAGTAAGTACAAAACAACATTGAATAAGGAGAGAAAGGGCTGATCTCAAACTGAACCCCCCAAAGATGGGATGAAGTTTGAGTTCTAATAAAAAAAAATTTTGATTTCACTGACTTATTTCATGTTCCAGAGCTCTCATATATGCCATGAAAGAACTGAGGAAAATATCTGAGTTGTTTCAATGCAATGATTTGCTCCAAGGCTGCAAGAGCATTATGCTACTTCTTCCTTACCTGTTCGGATTTAGATGCAATGCTTAGATTTGTGAATTTTGTGAACTGATCATTCCGATGTCAGTTTGTGACAATACTTTGCCATTCCTTAGTGAGATTTTGTTTTGTTTTTCTTCCTTGTTCCCTGTCTTGGTCAGGCAACATATAAAACCAGTGACCAGTGCCATTCTGAAGGCTGGATAGAGCCTTCCTACCCAGATGCATCTTTCTCTGTGCAACGCTTCTACTCCTGGACTAACAGTTTTGTGAGGATTGAGCCATTATGGAAAGATCTGAGCTGTGGGCAGAARAGGATGATCACTGTGCACTATGTCTTGAATACAGAAGAATACAAGAGTATCAACATCATGAACTTCTATTATGTGGTGAGCGTGAGGTTGTTATATCGCTTTACTGAAAGAGCTTGACTGGGGATCTCTCTGACAATTCATTCACAAAAATTATGGCAGTCACTGCTCCTCTAGCCTTTTGATTACCAGCCAGCCCAATACATCCTTGATCAACACTAAGGTGGCTTGGTAAAGCTGCTTGCACAAATAAAATCATATCCACTTCTGGCCATGTTGCTCCATTTCACAGTAAAGAATCATTTTCATAATGTCACCTGCAAGGTTTCTTATCCCTTTTCTTCAAGCAGCTCTTTATAGTATTTTGTGCCTGCCTGATACTTGATCTCTTCCTTTTTCTGCTGCTTTTTGAACAGTGTGAACAGTGATTAAGCATTTGAAGCCACCCCAATGTACATATTGCCTCTTGAACTGGATTTGTCACTGAAAGTGACAATTTTCTCCCCCTAACATTCACCAACCCAGAAATATGTTGTTGTTCTCTGCACAGGGCATGGCAAAAGGCAAGATAGTCCTTACTGGGGAAATTAAAGTTAATATTAGAGCTGGTAAGTAAACTGTGTATAGTTCTACATTAAAAAAAAAAAAAAAAAAAAAAAAAGACCAGGGGGAGGAGGGATGAGTGAACTAGGGACCAAGACAAAACTTCTTGGATGTACATAGCAGATATTGGGAGGGCTTTTTCTCTCTCCATCCTTGAATGTGTATATGAACATGTATAGCACTGCCAGTAAGGCCACTATACCGTCGGGTTAAGTCCAACAGCCTAAATATAGAAGCAAAGAAGGAATCAGTTGATACTAGTCAAGGAGCAATGTCCTGTAAAGATCTCCATAAAGGACAGTGGGTGGGAAAGTAGAGTGTCTGGTTTGGGAAGCTGTCTGAACCTGGACACGTGTTCAAACCCACAATAAATCTGAGGTATTTTTGTCTGAATCAATGTGTCACCTCCAGGTAACTCCATATCACTCTAGGGTTCTTCAGTTTATTATCCAAGTACAAATTGCTCCACTGACTGGTCATCTATATGTCAGCCTAGGATGGCTACTGTAACAGTAGATTTTGGGGTTTCTATGTTTATTAGTCTCTTTCCTTTTACTGACAGATCAAAATGGCACTTTCACCATTCCACTTGTGGTCGAACAGAAAATGGCTCCAGCCCTTCGGTTGCTAGTATATAGTTTACACCCTGCAAAGGAGCTGGTAGCAGATAGTGTCAGATTTCCAGTTGAGAAGTGCTTCAAAAACAAGGTGAGAAGCACTAAGATACAGCTAGTATTACCTGCTATCAAATAAATGCAAATTCTTTGCTCAAACATCCACAACAGATTTCCAGTCTTATTTCTTCTTTCTGGCTACTTCTCTCACTATTACTCTCTTCATTCCCTCTTTTTCCCTTGGCCTTGTATCTTTCCCCTACCACTGCATCTGCCTGGCCTTATTTCCAAAGGGTAAACCCTCTTTTAACATTAAAAAATACTTTTTCAAGAAACCTCACTACACCCAAACTATGCCTGCTTTCCTTAACCACGTTAGTGTCCTATTTGGTTTGGAGTGTCTGTTCTTTAATGTAATAAACACACTTTATTCTTACCTTACTTCACTGTGTAATCTAATTTCTTACAGCACATAGCTTATTTGCTGCAAAATGCAATTTTGGTTTATCACAACAAAACATACATAGAAAAGAATGCAAAAATTAAAATCTTGGGTTTTTTTAAAGTTCTATTTACATTTTTTTCAATTAAAATATTTGATTTCTCAAATCGAAATGAGATATTACCTTTAATATTTTTTCTGATCTTCAGTTCTTAAAAGGTAAAGGATATCCAAATACGAAATGAAACATATGGAGAAAACAAAACAATTGGATTAAACTAAATGTTTCYATTTACTGATGTGGTCTCCTCCTCTACCTTTTCCTTCTTCTGCAGTACAAATTTGAAATAGATTTTACTCTGAGTAGATTCAAAGCAGAATTTGTTTTGTATTTCCTCAGGTCTGTCATGGACCTAGTGAAAGTATGATTTGCTCACTGTAGTGCATATTACGTGTCATCAGTGCCATAATAAGATTTGATTTGATAAAAACAGCAACAGAATCACACTTTATTTTAAATCACTTGAAGTAATCTTCATTTAAGTTATCACAATGTAGAAGTCTCTATATGTCTTCAACCTCTAAGTTATCATTATAGCAGAGACATTGGAGACTAGACATCCCTGCCAAGTCAGATGTTCTGTACTTTAATTTAACAAAAGAGCCTTCTGCTCTTCTTCTTGTCCTCCCATTCACACACTCATAACAAGTAGCCCTGAGCAGTTGGGATTAGCCATACCAGCAAGTCTTTGTTCAATTTTAGGTCCAGTTGCAATTCTCTGAAAAGCAGATACTCTCAGCTTACAATGTCAGCTTAGTCATTGAAGCTGCTGCCAACTCCTTCTGTGCTCTGAGGGCTGTGGATCAGAGCATTCTGCTCCTGAAGTCTGAGACAGAGCTGTCTGCTGAAACCGTAAGCTACCCAAAGAATGTATCTTCTACTTCTACTGCAACACTGCTTCCTTCTCCTCTATTACAGTATCTCTCCATTTRTGATTGTAAGACCGTGCTTTCTTCTTCTGCTTTTTGCACCTGATGGTCATTCACTATCTATCTGTTATGTGCAATACATAGCTCTTGTTTCTTGGCAGACAGAAGTTTGCTTTCTTGTGGGATTCACACAATCATTCTGGATGCTTCAGCAGATGATCACAAGTCAACAAGTGTGAGCATTCTAGTAAATACCACAGCTCCATACAGGCATGAGCTCTATCCTGGATATTATATACCCAGAAAGGCCAAGAATAAGAAAAGATATTCCATAAAGAGTAAGAATCCAAAGAAGGAAAAGAAACCCACATATATTCTTCAGGTAGCAATCCCATTATCCTTATGTTATGTCAGAAAAGAGTATGATTTCAAACAGGTCAGCATCTCAGCTCTAGTAATGGCCAGCACATGACTGTATAATCACAGTTATGTGACCACAGACTGGTTTTATTTGTTCTTTGCTCTCACAGGTGTACAGCTTGCATCCCCTGCAAGATTTACAAGGCTACATCTTCAACGGGCTCAACCTAGAAGATGACCCCCAACACCCATGTGTCTCRTCTGACAGCATCTTTCACAAAGGCTTGTATTACACACCTGTAATGTCTGGATTAGGCCCAGATGTCTCTCAGCTCCTCAGGGTAAATGTCCTACAAGTTACTTAAATCTTTTGCAATGAGATTCCATTGATGAAATTCCAACTCTTTCTGCAAATGGCACTGTCAGTAAAACTCATATGTGACAAACTCTTTGTGTGGATATTCATTCTCAGTTGACTCCTTTGCATATTGTGATTTTCCAGCATGTGCAAAAATCCCATAGGTTTCTAAATAGACTATTCTGTGCTGGGCTTCTCTATGGGAGAAAGAAAATAATGAGAAAGAGAGAAGAGCAGAATGAATCTATACTACATTATATTTGTGGCTGATACCATGATGTGTTTTTTACAGGATATGGGCATGAAATTTTTTACGAACTCAAGGATTTGGCAACCAGTTGTGTGTGCTAGTGAAAATATAAGACCTCCGTCATATTTCTTGAATGTGGGATTCACAGCTTCTACACACCATGTCAAATCACCAGGTAATACAGGGTACAGAAAAGACTTTAATATAGGGAATAGAAAAACTGCATTTTTCTCCTTAAGTGAACAGATACTTCCGTGAAAAGGAAAGGTAACATGGATAGTACTCATTAATATCATTCAGTGGTATTAAAATCTTTTTTCTCTCTCTCTCTCTTGAATTCTGGTCTGGCACAAAATGAGACAGCTAAGGGTAACGGCCAATGCCAAAAGAAGCTTTTCAGGTCTAAATCTTTGATTCATGTTCAGTTCCATGCTAGGAAGTGTTGGCAACCAGGAGTATCGCACAAAATTGGCACTGTTGTCACTGATTCCTTTCTGACCATAGYCTGTTTGTAGAGAATTGTGACAGTGCAGCTGGCACACAGCCCTAAAAGCCAAAGGCAACCCCAGTATCATTTTCTTTGTCTGTGATATCAAGTTATACCTACCTCAGAGATCTATTAGTGACATTAGTACCTGTATGCAAATATTGACAGTTTCAAGCAGAAAAAGCTGGGTAAACACTAATTATCCTTCATACTTACCCAGGCATATTAAAATCTGTCTTTCCTGAGAGTCTTCGCTGTGTAAAGCAGGTTTGATCTAACTTCCCATTATCGCTTTGCAGTTGAAGTTGCTAGAGAGGAACGTGGGAAGAGACTCRTACATGAAACTATTCGAGAATTCTTTCCTGAAACTTGGATTTGGGATACAGTCCTAATTAAGTGAGTACTGTTTCTTTTTCTTTTCTTTCTTTTTTTCTTTTTTTTTTTCTTTTTTTCCTCTTTCTTTAAGAGTTACTAAACATGTCCTCTGAGGTCTTACAAGGTGATAATAAAGGCCTTGAAGGCATGGCTGCTTCAATCATCACCTAACCTCTTGCCCTCCCCTTTTCCATGACAAAATTACTCTTTTTCCAAAGAGAACTTTTCCCACAAGGTGTGGATCGTTGAGTCAGACTTCTTTCTTAAAAACAGGAACTCCTCTGGTCTTCAAAATATGAATTCCAAGGTTTTTTGCCAAACTCAGGGAAATGATGGGCAGAAGTATTTTCAAAGGACCTTTCCTTTGATGATTTGGGTGATGAGTTCTGGGGACTTGGATGTGGGATTTCTACAAACAAAGTGAGAGCAGTGCTGATAAAGACAGTGTTGTCTGTACTGAAAACTGACTATATGAAGCTTCTCTTTTCCAAACCCATTCTCTACCCATTCCAAACAGCTCTACTGGAAAAGCAAGTATCTCATACACCGTCCCTGACACAATCACTGAATGGAAGGCTAGTGCATTCTGTGTGGAAGACTTGGTTGGATTTGGTATCTCTGTGCCTGCCACAGTAACTGCCTTCCAGCCTTTCTTTGTGGACTTGACTTTGCCATACTCTATCATCCGGGGAGAAGATTTCCTACTTAGAGCCAATGTCTTCAGCTACCTCAACCACTGCACGAAAGTATGTATTTAGGTTCACATTTTTAGTCCCCACTCCATCTCTAAAGAAGTTATAGCCCTTGCAATCTGAAAAAACAGCAAAACAACTGGTGTACATGATCAAAGATGTCTTTGCTCTTGATTGGTGAATTACTCTGTCTATCTGATGAGAGATTATCCTGATTGGTTTTTTTCTCCTAAGCTGCTATCAAGCACAGGGAGATCTGTCTGAAATATATCTAGGCTTGATGCACAAGCAAGCTTCTCCAGAGGTCCATAGAAGAAGGAAATAATTGTTTTACAAAGCATATCATTCTCTCCTCACAGTCCTGTAAGCCATCAATGGTTTTGGTGGGGTCTTTAGAGATATGAATGAAGATATGAAGAACTGAAGGACTTGTGCCTTCCAAAGAGAAAAAAACAGAGAAAAAGCAAGAAGTGGAGAACAGATAATCCCTATTTCTCTCTGGCAAAAGCCCCCRAAAGTATCAAAATAGGGAGCAGAAAAGCCTCAGTACTTCTCCTAGAGAGTGTCTGTTCAGCTAGAGATTCCCTTTTKCTCCCATATTCTGGGAGAGCATACTCTCAGTATTTACTACTCTCCAGAAAAAAATGCCTCCAAACCATAGGTGCATGGCACCTCAGTATTGAGGAAGCTTATACACAGCATAAATGTTACTTGAAGAAAGAAAAGCAGACCTTTTCTGTTTGACTGTTTTCCTCCCCCCTTTTATATTGTATCTAGGAATTCTCAAAAAAAAWAAATAAATAAAAATAAAAGAGGTAGAGAATCTAGATTTTGTTTGCTTCATTTGAATGCTGAAAATCATCTCTCTTGTCCCACGAGGAGATCACCATCAAAGGAAGAAAAATCAAGACATAATTTAGAAACATTTTCCCAAACTTTTTKTTAATAATTTGACCTAAAAGGCCTAGGGTAAATATTCTAGAAAAAAATCTCCGTTGTTGATGCTTTCATTTCTTAACCTCATTTTTCAAGAATTCCTATAATAACAAAACAAAACACTAGACAATGTTTTCTTTTGCAAGTCAGTTCAAAGCCATTAGCAGCAAGTCAGCTGAACATAACTTAATACCCTGATCAGGAASCGTATGCATGCAAGGGATATTTAACGCTGAGAATGCCAATACAGGGAAAAGATAACACTGTTATGGTTTCCTCTGATGGATGATTCGTATAATAGCAGCAACATCCCAGGCCTTAATTCTACTCTACACCTTTAACATCGGGCATAAGCAGAGATCTCACTTCCTCATAACAATAAAGCAAGATTTCCCTGTGGTGTAGAATCTTCATCTCATCCCATTTTTCTTTCTATTCCCAGGTTGATGTTTTGCTGTCAGATTCCCTTGACTATGAACACAAACTCATCTCCCCAGAGGAAGATGTATGTRTATGTGCTAAACAAAGAAAGACTTATGTTTGGAATGTTTTCCCTAAAGAAATTGGTAAGTGCTTGTGAGTCTACCCAGTTTTCTGTCCTGAGGTTGATGCTAATCAATTTATACCTCACCTGAAAGCTGAATCTCCTTTCAGCCTTCAGAACCTGGTCTACCACTRTTTCAGCTCTCTTGGCCAAAGAGCTTCTGTAGAATTGCAGTGCAGTTATTGTTCCCCTTTATAGAGATCTGTTCTCTTTCTCCTATATCTCACCTACAGTCACTGACTATTCACTATGTTATACTATTCAGTATCTGTGGAGATTCATTATCTGATGAAACCACTTAGTTTGACCATCATTCTGTAGGAAAAAAGGTCACTTTTTTCTCCTTTTCCTCTACCATTTAAGGTGAAGTGTTACTCAGAATTACCACAGAGACTAAGGATGATGCAGCTTGTGGAGATAAAGCAGCCAGGAACATCAGTATTGACTACAGGGACACTCAGATCAGAACATTGTTGGTGGAGGTACTGTTGACAGCTCTTCCTGTTTTCCCTTTATTCCCATCCATGAAGAAATAATAATGCAGCAAAAGTATCAAAAGCAAGTGAAAGTTGCTTCCCTAAAGAACTCCTGGTTTGACTTGATCTCCATCTAGCTGAGACAGCATCTATCTGTTCAAACTAAAAGCAAGTCCTTTCCCATCTGATGTCTTCTTCCATGAGGATMTGTGGGTGTTCGTAAATGCACATCTTCCTCCTGCAGGGAAGAAACTGGAACTGAGGGACTCCATTTGATGGGAACTCCCCATTGGTACATCAAGTAATTTGTGAACTACTGTTTGAATCCAGCCTTCTTATAATGTGGAAGGGGTAGAGTTGGAGGCTGATGCTTCTGGCACTGCATTATTTACTTCTGCATGCTTTCTTCTCATCTGCTGTATGTGTCTCTTTTTCCCATCATCATCCAGCCTGAAGGCATCAGAAGGGAACAGACTCAAAACTCCCTTATCTGCACAAAAGGTAAGGCAGAATACTTACATACTTAGGTTCTGAGAGCATCTGAAAGGAAGGTTTGCACTCTTTCCTGCAGTGCTTATTCATGCTGTATCTCTTTTTTCCCTGAGGCACCCAGGTCACTGTGCAAATGGCAACTAGTACGAGTGTGAGTGCTTGCAGATCAATTCCTTGCTACAAATTTGGCATATGATCTGGTGCGTGTCACTCAGTATCTGTGCTGCAGTCAGAGGTGCTCAGATATTGAAGGAAGGCTGCTGTGAAGGTATCTAAGAGAGATGATCTTCCTGCACAGAATTTATTTTGGTCTRCATACACTCATTTTGATTGGTGTCCTGACTTCCAAAGATAATTGTTACTTGCATCTTTCTACTTCTAGTGCAGATGGGAAAGTAAATACAGATGTATCCGTCTATGCCGTCTTGGTGCTGATTGCAAATGTTTTCCAAAGTTTCCTGGAACTCCTGCCTGGAACAGGCATAAGGGCAGCCCTGAACCTCACCAATCAGATCTCCCCAATGTCTCACTGAAAAGCTCTTCAGCGTTCATGAGCACTAGAAACAGTGAGCACCCTGTTCAATTGGTTTCCATTGCTCAATGACAGTTACTGCACTATTTGGACTGTTTTTCACTAATTTGGTTTTCCTATGCCTCTCCTGACAGCTATGTTCTTGGTGGCATTTGTGGGTTTCTGTCTACTACTATCTCTTCTGTGTACCTTTTCATTGTGCAATATCTACCAGAAGCATTTTGCTGCTATGATCAATGTTCCTATATGAATGACCACGATATCCTCAATATTTTTTTCTACAGATGATATAGTTTCTCATGATGTTGCTCTAGATCTACCTACAAATGTGGTGAAAGGATCACTCAGTGCCTCATTTTCTGTTGTAGGTAAATATAAAAATAATAAAAATATAAAGTTTTTGGTTTGATGATGGTACCAAGCTGTGAAGAGTGGCTGATACACCAGAGGGTTGTGCTGCCATTCAGAGAGACCTGGACAGGCTGGAGAGTTGGGTGGAGAGGAACTGTATGAGATTCAACAAGGGCAAGTGCAGAGTCCTGCACCGAGGGAGAAATAACCCTAGGCACCAGTACAAGCTGGAGACTGACCTTCTGGAAAGCAGCTCTGCAGAGAAGGACCTGGGAGTGCTGGTGAATGACAAGTTGTCTATGAGCCAGCAGTTTGCCCTTGTGGCCAGGAAGGCCAATAGTATCCTGGGGTGCATTGGGAAGAGTGCTGACAGCAGGTCAAGGGAAGTGATCCTGCCCCTCTACTCAGCCCTGCTGAGGCCTCATCTCGAGTACTGTGTCCAGTYCTGGGCTCCCCAGTCTAAGAGAGCCATGGAGCTACTGGAGAGAGTCCAGCGCAGGGCTACAAAGATGATCAGAGGGCTGGAGCACGTGGCCTGTGAGGAATGGCTGTGAGAGCTGGGCCTGTTTAGCTTGGGGAAGAGAAGACAGGGGGATCTTATCAACATTACAAATATGTTAACAGAGAATGTTAAGAGGATGAGGCTGGACTCTTTTCAGTGGTGCCAAGTGACAGGAACAAGGCAACAGGCATAACCTGAACCACAGGAAGTTCCGCCTGAATATGAGGAGGAATTTCTTTCCTTGCTGTTAGAGTGGCCGAGCCCTGGAACAGGTTGCCCAGAGAGGTTGTGGAGTCTTCTTTCCTGGAGATATTCAAGGCCCGCCTGGATGTAATCCTGTCTAACATGCTTTAGGTGACCCTGCCTGAGTAGGGAGGTTGGACTAGATGATCTCCAGAGGTCCCTTCCAACCTCAACCATTCTGTGATTCTGTAACAAAAAGAAAGAAAATGTGAAAATGAAGAATAAAAGCTTTGCTGGGATTCAAGATGTGATTCACTCTTGGAACACAGAATTTTTGAGCAGAGACTGATTGTTGTCCTGCTCAGCACTGTTCTTTGCTACATCAGAGAAATAAAATTTCTAAATATTGGTGACATCCTTCAATTTTCTGTTTAAGTTTATTAGTATTTGAATGCTTTGCTCAGAAATATCACATTTTTGATTTATGGCCTCAACCAGACTCATACCAGTAAGATTGTCTTCCATTCATCCACCTGCAAATCAGAGCTGTTAGTGAAATCTTTTCAGTTTTTTAGTAGATAGGACCTGGGATGATTACATTACTCATATGTAACAAAATCTTTGCTTTGATATGTTTGTGTTTTCTGGTCATCTCAAAAATCCCTTGCTGGATCTGTATTTACTTCCTTTCTTAAGAATAACAATTTAGAGATGGTTTGTGACACATCTACATAACAAAAGTTTCTGTTCAGCATTAGATGTTAATTCTGCAGTATCTCTGGTCTGTTAATCCTCCCTCCCCTCCAACATACATATAAGAAGAAGAATTTCCTGGCAGTTCTTGTTTTCATTTCTAATAAGAGGTATCTGCTTGACGTGGCACTGCAATAGCTAGTATTTCTGGTGTGGGCAATTTGGTCTGATAAGAGTTGGGGAAGGGATTTCTTTGTTGACTGTAAAGYAGAACAGAACAAATCACTCAGTATTGAGAATTTCAGGTTTGTTAGAAAGCTGTGTGGTACCCTAGAGGCTTGCAAGCCCAGCCAGGACCATCTAGAACTCTGCATATTGAACTGAAATTACTGTTTATTTCAGTGACCCTGAAATTACTGTTTATTTCAGTGAGTTGTGCTAATCTCCCCTGGCATCTCCTGTTTCCCAGGTGACATCATGGGCACTGCCATGCAGAATGTGCAACAACTCCTTCAGATGCCATTTGGCTGTGGGGAGCAGAACATGGTCCTGTTTGCACCCAACATCTATGTCCTGGACTATCTGAACAAAACAGATCAACTAAATGAGGAGGTCAAATCCAAGGCCATTGGATACTTAGTAAATGGTGAGAGTACAGTCCTTCCCTTATACTGTGTACTAAAATCCCCACCGAGGCCTGGTGAGCAGAAACAGTAGCATAGCTATCCTAAAAGCTCTGCCACTGTAGCACAGCACAACAACCCAAGGAAATGCCTTGATTATGACATTTACTAACTTTGCTTTATATTCTGTCTTTCCTCTTCCTGTTTTTCCTAGGCTCAGTTGTCATGTTTGCTTTGAGGTTCTGACTTTAACTCCCTTCCTCCTCCTCCATGCAGACAGAGCACCTAACCTGATCCTATTAGCTTAGGTAGAGCACAGAAATGATGCAGCTTTGCCTATTCTTAGTCTTAGCATTTCTGCAGGACAAGATGTTCCATGACTATGTATAAGCTCACTCAGGGCTGCAGTAAGGCTTTCACTGCTTTGTAGATGTATGTTACCTTTTCTTATTTCCCACTATGGTTCCCAATATATCTGATAGCAAACAGAATAGGACTTTCTCTCGAAACTTAGAAAGAGAACAATTCCTGTTGCGTGTACTTGCAGGATATCAGAAACAGCTGTCATACAAACATCTGGATGGGTCCTACAGCATCTTTGGCACCAAAGATAAAGAAGGGAACACCTGGTAAGTGACTGGGAGTAGAAATGGCTCAGAGATGAACTTGCATTCAATTCACATGCTGCAGGTAAAAGATATCTTTATTGGCTAAATCAAATGTACAGAGGTGGCAAGGACTAGGACTGTTAACCATGAACAAAGAACAAGACTCTCTGCCCCCTGTGGTGGCTGTGTGCAGAAGGAAATGATCCCTAAAGGCTGTTGTTTTTTCAATTGCCACTCCACCTGTTTCCTGTAGAAGTGAAACACAATACACTGCAGTGCTTTGTAGCCAGGATCAGATCCAGAGTGTGCTGGGCTTCTTTCCTGGGTCCCAGGTAACTACTATTAAGGAATAGCAGTTACCTGGCTTTTGCTACCCTCTCCTGAAGGAGCACATGTGGACAAAACAAGTCAGCAACAAGTTGGTCATAACTCTTCAGACTTGTGTCTAGCACAAGCAGAAGGGTTGATTTTTTTTTTCCTGCTCTTTGCTCCAGTGCTCAGGTCACAGCTTCATGTTTCCCTTGCAGGCTCACTGCCTTTGTGTACAAATCATTTGCACAAGCTAATCACTTCATCTATATTGATGCCAACGTCCAGGCTCAAACTCTGATGTGGCTGGCAAGCAAACAGAAGCCAAATGGCTGCTTYCGAAGTGTTGGGACACTCTTCAACAATGCCTTGAAGGTGGTAGACAATTACTTCTTGGTCAAGTTTATCTTCTCATAATTGAGAAGATGTTCTCCTATCTGCTAAATTCTGCTAAATATTATACTTTTCTCCAAATTCCTGTCCTTTGCCAAGGGCTAGCTCTCCACAGTTTACACAGACTATTTTCAACTCAGTCAGCTTCCCCACATGGTATTTAACATCTCATAAGCACAAATGAGAGTATTAGAGAACTGTAAACTTGAGGGAGTAATGCTTTTTGAGGTGATAGCAATGACCTTCTCTTAGTTTAAGAGCTAGCCCAGTTACGTGTGTGCTCTCCTTCTTCTTGGGCTACCTCCAGAGCTGGCCACACTCTTCAGTCTGGGAGACTGTAATTCATATTTAAAGGCTTCTCACTCATGTCATTCACTGATTATTCCTCTCTCCATGACCTTTTCAGGGAGGAGTAGATGATGAACTCTCGCTTTCAGCCTACATCACTATTGCGATGCTAGAAGCTGGGCACTTCAGCTCGGTAAGATTTTCACTACTGCTGTTCAGCTGGAATTGGTCCTCTGTTGTTGGCTTGGCTCTAGTGTCTCCTAAAAATTGTCTAGGTACTGCAGAGAGAGAGAGAGAGAGAGAGAGAGAGAGAGAGAGAGAGAGAGAGAGAGCACTCCCAGGGGACCTTGCACAAAATATGTTGCTGTGATATCTCAATACCTACCTTCAACCACTAGTATGCAGGCAGCAATTCTATAGATCTCAGTGAGATCTGATCTTCTGCTTGGGAGGTGCAGGATATTAAGTGTCTCTTAACTTCCACTTAAAAAAAGGTAATAGCCTAATGCACTACAGCTTATACTCAAACATGGTTCACTTATGAAGGTAAAAAGTATTGTAGGTAGATCCATAAAGTTTCCAGGGGAACTACATAGCCCTCTTGGGAAAAGGAGATCCAGCCGAGTGAAAAGCAAATATTTCCTTTTTTTTTAAAGTGACTGGTACAAAGCAGAGTAAAGCTAGGATGTTAGACTTTAGTATGAGTTTTCTTGTATTCAATTTGTCATATTTTTGAGGACGTTCCTGATTAGACAGTGTATTAGTGAGGACATGGAGTCATATTGTGGTCTCAGACTCATTGGCTGAAGTTCTTTCATTTGGTGTTAAGATGGTACATCTTCATAGAAGTAACTGAAGTTACACTAGAGTCACTGAGGATAGAATCTGCTCCATGAAGTTGGATTTGTTCATCAGACAACAGACTCTTGACTGTAAAGCATAGGATTTGAATAATATGAATTGTTATTATAGAGGCAACCAGAAGGAAATAGTTTCAAAATAAAAAGGGGAGTGTTCTATTTATATATTAAAATCTTCAAGAACACATTGAAAAGCTACTTGATTTGTATTATGTTTCAGTCTTAAATCCTTCCCTTAAGAATTCTATATACTCTCTCCTACTTACTATATGAACTAAAGGTCCCATTTTCATTGCTATGGTGGTTACAGGATAAAGAACAGTTTCAAATAAAAGAAATGTTTGGTCAGATGAAAACAACTGTACTCAATTCAGATCCATATACTTTTTTCTTTATAGAATCCTGTAGTCCGAAATTCCTTTTTTTGCCTGGAGATTGCATCTGAGAAGAATATCAGTGATGTTTACACTCAAGCACTCATGGCCTATGCTTTCTGCTTAGCTAGCAAGATGGAAAAATGTGAATCTTTCCTCAGAGAATTACAGAAATCAGCAAAGAAACTTGGTGAGTTTCAGTCATTTAGGGTATTTRGGAAGTAGTGAGAGGGAATAAATCTTATGATAGCACGCGGTCTAACCTTGACAAAATTGAAAATATAGGCACATGCATCAACTATCAGATGTCCCCAGATAATTTGTGGGGTGAATTTACAGCACATCTGTTGCTCTGTAGTATTTGTGAGAAAGATCCAAGGACACAGTACATCTATGGAGCAGCATAAAGTAGTGACACCTGTAATCCATTCTGGTTCCTTATCACTCTCTTCTTGTGTTCATTAGGTGGCTCAATGCACTGGGAGCAGGAGGGGASATCATCATCAGAAAAATCCCCCTCCTTCCTTGATCATGCTTCATCAGCTGAAGTTGAGATCACCAGTTACGTGCTGTTGGCATTGCTTTACAAACCCAACCGGAATCAAGAGGACCTCACAAAAGCCTCAGAGATTGTGCAATGGATCATCAGACAACAGAATCCCTATGGAGGTTTCTCTTCTACCCAGGTGCAATAGCACTCTTCATCTCTCCCATTATTTCTAGGAATCTAGACGCTCACTTAGTGTGCCAGTGTGGCTGTGACTAAGCAGACCTAGTGTTATTTCTCTCTTGTATCTGCTGTTTCATATATACAGAGACTAAGAGGGCCTAAGATCCTTTCTTTTCTCTTCTTAATTTCACCTAGAAAGGTGAAATTCATACAACAGTATGAATTGTCAACTGGTCAACTGACCAGCAACAAGTGCAGATATTCATGTGGGAAATGAGCCTAGTTTCCAAGTCCCAGATACTAGATGACCAAGAAGTGCTCTGCAGTTGCCTAAAAGAGAAGAAATATTCCACTAGAAATATTCAGTTGAAAAAATTGGAAATGTGCTATAGTGCTCAGATTTGATGTTCTTAGACCTTCATTTTAAGTAGAGAGATTTTTTTTCCTCCCTAAAATGTGCATGCCAGAACTAAATGGCACCCTACAAATGGGAACACTGGAATTATACGCAAGTTTAGGGCTTTTTTTAGCCAGAGTGAAGTGACTTTGCTTTGTATTGGAAGTATAATTTTGATTTCTTCTTTGTCAGGCACACTGAGTAGCTAATAGTCTTTTATTATTTTTCATTCCTTCAGGACACAGTCATTGCTCTTCAGGCCCTTGCTGCTTATGGTGAGGCCACCTACAATTCTGTTATGCAAAACGTAGTTAAGATTACTTCCAAAAAGTACTTTGAGAAGATATTTATTGTCAATAATGAGAACAGGTTCCTGCTGCAACAGATTCCCCTTCCTGAGGTCCCTGGGAATTATAACCTAATGGTGAATGGCAATGGATGTGTACTTATGCAAGTAAGTGTCTGCCCTCCTCTTCATTGTGTCCCACATTCTGCATACAGCACAATCATGTTTCTGATGATTCTCCATCCAACTTTTCTTTATTTTTCTGAATTATTTGAATTTCCTAGAGTCTTTAAGACAGTCTTTTCCTCATCTCCTTCCTCTTCCAGACAGCACTGAGATACAACATTCACCTTCCAGAGGGGGCCTTTGGATTTTCTCTCTCAGTACAGATAGCAAATGCTTCCTGCCCATTGGATCAACCAGAAAATTTTGATATTCTCCTCATAAGCAGGTAATGTGCTGTCAGCAAGTCCAACTACACAGATGACAAGACATGCAGAAAGACTGATATGTGTATACAGTTCTGTTTAAAGTCAAAAACCATGAGCTGATCAGTGCTGAAGGGTTGTTGATATCAGTCTGTATGACATTTGCCCAAATATCTTGTGATACCCCAGGTAATTGATCATGTTAGCATATACTTGCCCTCTGCGTACAGAAGGCCTCTCCAGCATCTTCCATGTCAACCAATCAGCAAGTATGTGTGATTCACTCCATTCTTCCCACATCTTATGAGGCCAGGAGCAGAGAATGACACTGGCTTTCCTGGGTATGGGCCAGACTGATGGAGGCCTCTGTTGTTTTAGTTACACAGGAAAGCGCAGTAGCTCCAATATGGTCATTATTGATGTGAAGATGCTCTCTGGCTTTGTTGCTGTTAAGTCTTCTCTGGATAAGGTAAGCTACAAGAGCAAGATTAATGAGTCACCCCAGAGACAGAAATGACTGGTCATACAAAAGCTGGATGAAAGCAGAGACCTAATTAAGAATAATTTAAACATGAACTGTGTGAGGTATTTACATTGTTGTATTGTCTTTATTATTGAATGGAGGGCATGCCCTGTAGGGAGCTTTAAACACATAATACAGACCTTGCTGTATTAAAAAATAAGAGCTAGAGCCTAGCCAGATGGCAATTGAGACTGAGACTTGGAATTACCAGACTATACAACACTGGAGATGGGCAGTATTTCCATAATGAATTGCATCTCATTTTGGGAAGTGCTCATTATACGCACTAAATCAAGTGACAATTTTTGCTCAGTCCCCTCTATCTATCCAGCAACATTTACACTCTAAAAATCAGCTATCCCTCAATATCTAGCTAGGCACAGGGTGAATCCAACAACTAAAGTGATAGGTTCTGAGGTAGCACTTGTTTTCTGATGGTCTATAAATATATCAGTTTGTCTCCATTTCCTTGTTTTAAAGCTCATTGATGACCATACAGTGATGCAAATAGAAAACAAGAAAARACATGTTGTCTTTTATCTTCAAAATGTAAGTTCTGAACTCTGATTATTTGTTCTGAAAGCAGCATGAAAGCAGCACGTAACAGATGCACCTACAGAGCAGAAATACTTTATAAAGTGCATTTATCATGTTTCCTTCACTATCAGCATTGCCCTCTGTTCACAAACTTGCTTAATCCTCAAACTACATGTAACATCCCAAATGCCCAAATAGCTTCAAACTAATGCCTGTCCTATTACTACAAAGAAATTAATCAAAATTATTTCTCTGTTTAGTCAAGAGTTGATAAAGACCAGGAAGGTGGTTTCCTTGAGTGTATATACCCTTGATAGGCTTCTGCTATATCTCAGGGGTCCTTCTAGCAGGACCTGGATCACTCTGATCTCCTCTGGAAAGATTTCAATTACTTCTCTTCTTCTAATTCATTCTCAAATCTAAAATTACCTCTCTAACCTGTAATCTAATCCTTGGATTAGATTTGCATATCACGAGTTCATTTGCTGGTGGCCCTGCAGGACTAACAGAAGCCAGTATCTCAGTGATACCTATTGATTTCAGTTTCTCTGTGGCACATAATGTTCATGTCTGAAAAGGAAGGGGCTAGAATACCAGACTTCATTGTCCTGACTCTTAGRTGTCCTGGAAGATTTAAGGTTTGTCCTTTGTGACTTTTTCTCTTCCTCTAGCTTTGATGCAACAAAATGTGCAATAAYCATAGAATATGGCAACACAAGCAGGGTAAGAAACCTGTAAATCCACTTCATTTTCTCTTCAGATTCTCTAAACAGGGTTTTTGGTCTGAGTTTGGCAGGTAGATAATGGATATCATGCATATCTATGTAAGAAAGCAGTGGGGTTTGAAATATATGCTCTGTTGGTTATCCACTTTGAGCTGCTCTAGAGGCTGTTATATGAACGAAAAGACTTATTACAACCCTGTCCCTCCATTCTCAGATCTTGCAGAAGAAAAGGAAAGAAATCACTTTCTCAGTTGAGCAGGACTTTTTAGTGACCAACCCAAAGCCAGCTCCTGTGCAGATCTATGATTACTATGAAACAGGTAGGTTTTTGACTTCACAAGCATAAAGTGTGGGAGGAAGAGGGACAGGAACAGACACTGTATTCATTAAGACAGGCCAAGGACCAATCTTTCTGGAACTAACACTCCCCTGAACTGTTTCAGGAGCTGGAGCTAGTGCCAGGAGAAGAGATTCAGAGATTCATTTTATTCTAGGGAACTTGGTATCATGTCCAAGATGACAAGTAGTCATGGCTGGAGAGCTATGAAAATGCATGTCCAAGGACTGAGGAGATTTCAGAGAGCTCCAGCTTAACCTTGTGTGGTGCATAACCACCTCCAGGAACAGGAACAAGAAGTGTCCCCAGAATAATGGAAATATTATTTTCATTCTTTTCCAGAAGAGTATGCTGTTGCTGAATATAAATCACCTTGCAAAGAGACTGTTGAAGGAATGGGCTAATAATTACGAAAGGTAAGTGAAAGTCAGTTAAAAAAAAAAAAAAAAAGGCAGACATAAGGGAGAAGAATCAGAGAGAGAAAGAAAAGTGAACAGTTAGAAAGTGAGAAGTAAGGAAGTGAAATATGAAGCTATATGAGCCTTGGGACTGATACTGATTGCACGAACCTTGGGGACTGACTGCATGAACCAGAGACTGACTTGGTGGGTAGAGTGATAGCTAGAAAGGAGTCTTCGGTTTCCACCAGGCTTCTCAGGGATCCACAAAAGACAGTGGCAAGATCCCGTCCTGTACCACATGCACTATGGACTGGTGGAGAGCATTTTGCTTCTTATGGGAAGAGCTCACCACCCCTACAGAGTGAGAGCCAAAGCACAGAAAAACAAACAGGAAAACACTTTCAGAGTTTCCTCAAAAGCATCAGCACTTAACAAACTTAATATTCCACCTATGACTTCTCTTCAAAGTCTGCCCTCTAAAGCCTATCTTGCATGGACGTAGGCAGGGTATTTCACATGGAGTCACAGAAAAACTTTTCAGGACAGCTGACACATTTTCTGAGGGGAACATATGAGGTGATAGGAATCATGGAGATGGTGCATTCACTAGTCATAGGTACAACATCACCATGCTGCAGGGGAGGTTTAAGCCTGTGTCCTGCTCAACATAGCCATTATGTTGGCTGTTATCTGCTAAAGTAACTCTCTGGGAATATAGGCATAGCTTGCTGCCAGCCCTTGATCCAACTCCTGTCTGTATTGCAAAGAATGGACTGTCTTCACAGTACCTTGAAACCATCCTTTATATTCTGCACCTGTTGGGTTGTTCCTATTGAGCTTATTTTCTTTTGAATTTTCCCCTACAGAACCATCATAAATGTTGAACATGTGATCAAGTACCCTATTTTCTTCCGTGATTCAGTCTCAGAAAGGGCTATTTTACCTTACTACTCACAGTGGAAGCCTGCGATGTCGTTTGAGCTAGTGTCTGATTCTTTGTTTCTTTTCATAGCACTTATCTCCAGATCTGTACCATAATCATGTACCCCTTTCCATCAATAAACCTTCCTTTTATATTGGGCAATCCCAGAGTCACAGAATGGATATTTTAATGACACTCCACATGGTTGGGGCAGGAAGAGGAGAGGAACATATTTGCCCTGGCTGTAGCACCTAGCTTGCTCTCCCAGCTACAGTTCATAACTGCTGGCAACTACTATAATACACAGTATATTCAGTCACAGCCCAGTTTTCCATTTTCTGAGTTTAGAGCTGATTTCTCATGGCAACTGAGCAGTCCTACCCAGAGATTATCTCTACACCTTTAATAAAAAAAGTACCCTTCCAGGGTCTTGTAGCATGTACTGCTCAGTGCAGGCCTCAAGGCTCATCCAGCCCACAAAGCATACTGTAAATCAGAGGGAAGGCAGATTGCAGTTCCATCTGCACACACCTGTTGATGAAAAGAAATTGAATGCTGCTAGAGGTATCATTGCTGACCTCTGATTCAGAGAGCAATCAATTTTATACTCCTTTATCAAAGAGTGAGCTGGTCACTACAGGTGCCCTGACAGAAGGGACGAAGGAATGGGAAGACTGGGTAATAATGCCTGAAAGAGGGATTTGCAAAGAGTGGTTCTGTTCTTGCTCTTCAGGAAATATGAATGCTTCTGCTCTTATCCACGAAGAATAACCACACCTGCAGCCCTTGCCCAAAGCATGTAGGGACCTGATGGCACCTGGCTGGAGAGGGGTGCATCGGGCCCATGTCTGGCAGCAAGGCGGCGCGGCAGAGCTGACGCGCAGCGCCGCCCTCGTCCAGCGGGTGGCGCCGCAGCTCCATGCCGCGGTGCCGGGCGCTGCGCGGCTGCTCAGGTGTGCTGCGCGCAGCATCGCGCAGCTCTGCGGTGCTGCTCCCGAGAGAGCGTTAGTTCCAGTAAAGCTGATCACCCTCTCTCCTCTGAGCCCAGGAAGCCTAGCATGGCAGCGAGATGGCTGGAGAGCTGGGGGGCTCGGAGCAGGCTGTGGTGTGCAAAGCCCTGTGCTCCAAGACCTTTTTTTTTTTTTTTTTTTTTTTTTTTTTTTTTTTTTTTTTTTTTTTTTTTTGGGGGGGGGGGGTGCGGGGGGCGAAATAGGAGTGCTGCAGTGTTTGCTCCTGCATCTTGCAGAAAGAAATTGGTTTCTCAGTTAAGCTAGAAACAGAAGTGCAGAAATAGAACCATGTTCAGCACTGGAGAAAGATTGTTGTGAAACAGCTTAGATATCAATGAGATCCAGCCCAACATCTAGTTTATTTTCAGGATTTTATAGGGTAGTGATTTACACGCTGCGAGATTCTCCTTACTGCAGACTGACCATCCACCATGCTCACCTTCAGCGTTGGATGTTGGTCTCATATGTTGTCTTTGGTTAAGACCACTGTACTCGATAGGACTGACTAGGTCCTGAACACAGATGTTTCTCAATCAGAAATGAAAAGACTTCAAGAAAGAGCCCATCACTTAATAAATTTCCTCACAGACAGTTGCCTGTTGAGCTGTTTGAGTATGTGACATTACAAAATAAAGTGTCAAGTCTAAAGCTACCCAGTAAATGGGCCAGAAGCTCTGTATTTATACAGAGCACACTAACATTTCTTGACTGAGTGTCGTTGTAACGTGCTTCGTGGTGTTTTCTAGCATGCTGTGTACCACTCAAACTGCAGCCAGTGGTTTCATACTAAACATAATGAACTCAGAATTTGATAGAGTAATTTGTGATTTACAATCTGCRTTAAAGAACAGTAAAATGGACACTAGAGAAAGGGGAGAGGAATGGGGAAAAAAAGATGTGTYATTTAGGTGTATAAACGATAGTTTGAGTGAAGATGAGGACAGTTCAAATGCTGAGGACTTATATGTATTTAGAGAAGAATTGAAAAGGGGGATCAATTTCACTGGAGAATTTGAAAATGATGTGTGTACTCTTAGGATTCATTGTCTATGTGTGTTTTTTAGAATTGTGAAGAGTTATCCATTCAGGATCTGCACGATACCAATGTTACAAAAAGCCATTTGATAAAATTTCATAGACAAGAGGAATTTGTGGGGCATTAAATTGCTTTGGATAGAGTGCAGATTTCTATCTTAAACTCCAAAATTAAGACTTTACTGGCAGTAGCAGGGAAGTAAGGAAGACTATGAATTTTGCTTTCCTGGCACACTCAAACAGTAACAACTAGGCTACATTCTGCTTTAATTTATATCAACATCAAACARGACTAGCAAGTGAAATCAATAGTTAGAACAACAGGGTTGAAGAGGAGAGCAGTATGAATATATGTGGACATAGGATGTGCATCTTTCTGGGGCTTCTGAGGTCATTAAACCAAGGTTACACTTTGTCTCACATGAAACTCATAAAAATTCCTCTTCAGGTCTAGCCAAAAGTTATTCTGTTCAGCCAAACATATTTTTCTGGGAAGAAACGGGATTCGGGGAGGGGGGGAGAAAAAAAAAGTACATTTTTATCATTCTTGTAGAGCCTTCTTTTCTTCTTAGGCCAAAAATGAACTATTAAAGCATCAAAAGCATATTTCCTACTGCAGGCTTTTCCTCTTCATACTGGAAAAGTAATAGTTATAACCTGATTTTACCTTGTGACTGTCCAACTGATAATTGCTGGTTGCAGACAGATCTAATAAACATCCCATTCTCAGACTTCCTCCAGATTTTCACATGCAGGCCATGCTCTTCCTGGCTCTGTGTTTATACAGGGAACAGCAATATTTCCCAAAATATATTCCAACACCTCCCAGAGGTTCTGGAACCTGGATGTCTTGTTTTAGCTACATGCTTCATGGCATGTACCTGAAATCAAAAGAAATTTATTACAGAGACTGAATGCCATTTCTTCTTCTCTAATCCAATAACCTTGAAGTACTGTATTATTCAATCACAGAGATTTAGAAAGTGTTCTAGGCCTCAGAGGGACAGAATGACTTTAATTTTGTCAAGGCTAGACAAACTTGATTTCCCCAGGTATGAGAAAATCAGGCCCACTGGCCCAAGAGGTGCTACAAACTGCCATACTGCTACCATCTCCACGGCACAGACGATGGCTTACTTACTGTGCTCAAGTGATGCACAGTTCAGTTTATAAAAGCTCTCAGAGAATGGAGATAGTTATGAGTATCCAGTGAAACTGGTATGCAGATCGTTGGACTAAATYAGCAACACAGAAAAAGCAACAGAGAAATTAGAAATACAGAATTTCATTGTAGTATTCTGCCAGCCCCTTCGTGCCAGCCGTGAAGCTCCTGGCTGTCCTATAGCTTTGTGCATTAAAAATGCTTTTAAAGCTATTCAGAAAAGCACATCCATATGAGTAAGAAAGGGACAAGAAAGCATATGATCACATGAGAATGTCTGTGACTAAAATGCTCCATCATATTTACTTTCGTATGTGTTTAAACCTTCTCTGCAGTGATATTTGTGTCATGGGGTCAATGAATTGCTTTACTACTCATGTGGCATTCACACTGAAGAATCTGCTAAAGGCTGATGTGATGGCCTAGAAAAAAAAGAGGACTTGTAAATGCCGCACATGTTCTGAAAATTAAACATGACCCTTTTTACTATAGATGATGAGTCTCCCCCACAATGTGGGCAGCAGGATGCAAAATCTAGAGAAAAAAACAAATTAATCTTTCCTGGAAGKATGAACTCCAGTGCATTCCCTTCCTGAGGCCTTTCTGTCACTAACCCAATGCTCTCATTTGAAAAATCAGTGCTTGGTCCAGGGCATTTGGTTACTACACCTTTTGGCTCAGACCTACTGTGATCCCCTTCAGTGTAAAATGTAATAATACCAAATTGTTAAACAATAGTACAGCAAATACTATACTGTATGACTTCTCTTGTTTTTCAAATCTTGTTTAATATTTACCAATGTTCAGGTCTTCTCCTGAGCACTCTCAGTCTGTGYCAAATATGAAGTGTGTCAGTACAGACCAACCAATTTGTTGATTAGAGATGACCAGAAACATTCCAGAGGAACCGTCTATCAAAAAATGATGTTGTGTTAAAATGATMTAAGAAAACAACTGAGCTTACCTTGCTCTCTGATCATTCCTCTACTGAGTTCATTTACCAACCCCATGGTGGGCTGTTAGGGAGGTATATCCATGTGTACAGTCAGATGACCCACGCCACCTGATTCATCAATCAGGTAGCATGGAGGCCTGGCCACTTCTGTGGCACCACTGGCTGTGAAATCACAGCATCACAAAAGAACTCTCTTTTCCTATGAAAAAGAAAAAGTTTCCATTTTCCTGAAATTATTATTTTTTTCTCTTTCTCACTCATCCACAATTGTAATTGTTTATTCAGAGTTACCATCAAAGGTTTTGGATCTTCTCAATAAATTCCTCACATGGAGAAGCAGCATATTTTCAGCTAGTCATGCAGCTAAACAGTAGGACATTTTTTCTCTGCTCAGTCTCCTAAAGGGTCACTTTTTTAGAGTCAAGGAGATCCTAAAAACAAAACAAAAGCAATATAATAAATACAGGACCTACAAACTTCCTTCAAGGAAAGGCATCACATGTCCCCTTCCTGTTCTTCTTGTGACTTCAATGCACAGGTCTCCTGCTGCCCTTCACTTCTGCCCTGTAGTCCTCTTCTACGCCTTCCACTATACCAGCGTTCCTGATGGGCAAACCAGGACCTCCCTTAAGAACATGATTTCAGCAGGGCTTCCTAACCCTGTGTTGCTACACTGTGTATATAACCTGACAGCAGGGAGATTAAAAAAAATCATGTTTGAGAGTGAAAGGAGAGTAAATATGAACACGACAGGCAAAGCTGGAAGGAATAAAAGTCACCATACTCTCTACTGGCAGGGCTCTGTGTGCATGCTGTTAAACTGCTAACCTCACACATTTTTTTCAGCCTCCTACTCTCTGGCTCAGTACCCACTGGGAGGTGAAGGCTAGGTTATTACCAGAGGCAATTGCATAAGTGCACCACACATTCACCTTTTCTATTTCACTTTACTGGAAGTGACCAGCTTTAGGCCCCCCTGGTTTGACATTGTCAGCTGACATCTATTCTTCCCATTCCTGTCCTTCCTGTCAAGACAAGATGTATCCACAGTTACACAGTGACCTAAACTCTATGCTAAAGTAAAGCACATCTGAGAAGTCTTATGCAACAAGCATGGGATGCACAGCTAGCTCTCTACTCACACCCCTTCCTTCCTGCGCAGCTTAAGCTAAGCCTTGTGCATTTACACCTCGTCCTGTTGCTCACTGAACACTTGCTTCCAGTGCAGGATATTCCAAAACAGGAGGGAAGTGCAGTGTTGTAATGCAGTCAAGGCAGGCTATGTAGTAGGACACTGTGATCAAAAGAGCCCTGCTAAATTACATGTTTTCCAGCTGCATTCTAGCATCGCAGCTACTTTCAGGGAAAGCTAATCCTTTCTGTGATCCAAAGGGCTAAACATAGCCAACTCTGTAATGCCTAACAAGATGGAATAGAATAATACAGAGGCATATGGGAAAGGATTAACTATAAGAATATGTGATTTCCTAGCCTTCTACTCCATTAGAACATTTTGTGTTGCTTTCTTTTAGCATCTTCCATCAGAGGATCTCAAGAGTCTGAACAAACATTTACGTGGTAAATCCCACATCACTGCATTGGAGAGAGATCCATGTCAAGAGCACCAAATTAAAGCTGGCTTAGCTGCAGCACAGAGAGAGGCCAGGTCTTGCCTAGTGTTAGCCAGCAAGTCAGAAACTGAGCTAAGCATAAAAGCGTTTCCTCCCATTTGCGAGTGTCTATAGCAGAAGGCCAACATTCCCTCCCAGGACTAATAGAACAGCAATGCCCATGGCACAACCATCAGAGAAAACTTGTATTGCAGAGGGCAAGTACAACTTACTCCAGCTGGCAGGTAGCATTGACACAGCTTACTGCTGTTCTTTTCAGCAAGGCCATTCAGCCAGGAGAGGGCCAGTGATTTTGGTTTTCACCTTTTTGTAGCTGTATGAACTAACACCAAAAGCCAAATGAGAAAAATATTTGAGAAGTAAGGTCACACAGGATGCTTTGAAACACCTCTGCCATGTTAGCATGGTCTTCTTTTGTGAAGGCTTTCTTGCTGATGGTATTGTGCCATGAAGTTTAGACAATCTCCAGGGATGGAGATCCCACAGCTCCTGCTTTAGGGCTGCACCACCCTCAGGAGAAGTGTTTTTCTTCCTGCTGTCTAATCAGAATTTCCTTGGATGCAACTCGGCCTGTCACTTCTTGTCCACTTGTTGTGCACTTCTGAGAAGAGTCTGACTCCATCTTCATTCCACCTGTCTTGAACACCAACTTGGGAAAAGGCRGAGTCAGCTTCAAGAGGTGTCTTTATCTTATCTGAGAAGAAGCCCAAACAAAAAAATCACAAAGATAAGGCTAAAGCTAAAAATAAATACGGAGTTTTATATACATTTTGAATATATTCTTATAGGGTAAAGTTTTGTCTGAAAAGAGGAGTAATATGGCATATGAAGAATACTCTYAATTGTACCAATTGCTGTTTTCAGACACATTTGTAAACACTTTGGATTTTCCCTTCCTTAGAAACAGTCTGAGGAATATGGATGTAATAACTTTTAATTCTTTATTACAGCAGGAACTTTCTTCATTTCTATATAATACCAAATACATATCTCTGAGCATACAAATAGCTATTTTCTTATTTACTTATTTTAAAAAATCACATATATTGTTCACTTATTATCTTTAACRGATTTAACTGGGGATGTAATTGGAGTATTCCAACAAATGGTCTTATTCTGTGTGTACTGTATGCTATAAATCTCAGACAGACACACTGCAGATTTCTAATGTGTTAGAGTTAACAATCTTGTTCGCTGACTGTTTTGCAACATACAGTCTAGGTGTCTGTTAGGGCAAGAAAAAATTTTTGCATAGAGGTAATGTTTACTATTATTATAGTATAGCTGGGAAAAGTGGATAAAAGCTAATTCGSGTAGATCTTGCCCTACATATGGAATTGCCCAGCATCACACAGAGAGACAGTTACAGAACAAATTATAAAATCCAGCTACACATTTGGTTTGCGATTTATTCTACAAAGTACATTGAAATTAAAGTAATTCATTAGTATCTTTGCCGTAACTGAATTTGCTCATGTGTTCACGCAACACCACAGAAAGATATATAAGTTAATCTGCCACCAGGGCCTTCTGTCAGGTTAAGATATTCAACACAGCACTAAAGTTGATAATCTTTACTTATTTTTTTATAGTATCTCATTTGACTAAAAACTACATATCTTAATTTATTTGCATGCTGCAATTTGTATAATGTTCATATTTTCTGAGTTTTCCTAGTAAATTGTGTAAGTGTTTGTCTTCATTATGGCCTGTGAAATAGTTTGTTTCTCATCCAGTAAGAAGTACTTTTTTATCGTATGAAATTTGAAATAAATTGTTTGGGATTTGTTTGCTTTAGATACATAGACCAGGAAAAATAGTATCATTATTTGCATTTAAAATAAAAATAAATAAAAATATTTTAAAATATTTAATTGAAGAGGTGTTTTTTCTTAAACCTTTAGTTGCATAGGTAACAYAATTTTATTAATCTGAACTGTTGGTATAACACTGTCCCACATTTTACAATGACTATTTTCTCACCAGTCTCCATGTAAAGTTGATGCAGTTACTGGAGACATAGAGTCCTTTCCTAGATCCACTGGCTCTAAACAATCACCACAAAGCTTCCACCAGGTGCTCTTATGTGAAACTGCTTTGATCATCTCAGGCATGATAACTGATGTTCCCAAGAACTGTTCCCTGAGCTGCTTCTTTTAGAACAGGTCTCTGATGGAAAGCCGAAGGTTGAAATTTGGTTTGTTGCTTTGGTCTTGCTTCTAAGGCTGAGCATTATGCTCAGTCCTTGACGAGGACAGAATAGTAACATAGTAAAGAAACAGTACTCTTTCTTGGGATTATTTACATTTGTTAACAGTAGCTCTAAAATCGCTTAAGACTGTTGGGGCAGACAAGGATTCCTGCATGTAATAGCACCTTGATAGTACTGAGGATACTTGTACCCACTCACAGATAGTCTTTTTTTCCTGTGGTTGCAGTGACTGGTGATCCAATTTGTTATTGGACAGCTGGTATTGGACTGCACAATAGAAACTAAAAAGAAATGAGAGGAAAATGTACTCCAACTGGGTTCTGGTAATTAAAAACACACAGCTCAGTATCTTACTTTATTTTCATGAGAAAGAAATGTACTTGCTCTCTATAGCAGTCATAACCTTGATGGTATAGAACACCAATATTTTCTGTCTTTTTGCAAGGCACTGCAGTCAAGATTGCATGGTTCATAGCAACTTTTGCAGAAAAAGGTTTGCTGTGATCAGAATTTGTCATATTTATGATGGTCTGTGTTAACTTACTAATTGCATCTTTTGGGTGAGTCAGTCCCGTTCAAAGTAATATATCTAAAAGGATTGGGTGGGAAAGAAGCCAGCCAAGAAAGTATGACAGAGAATAAAACATTTGAGAACATTAAAAAAGATAGTAGCAATAATACATTCAGGCAAATTGGAAATGCTACCATGGCATCCATTTCTTCCTGATCTACTGTCTTGCCCCAGTTCAATATGATAATGCCTAGAAAGAAAACCCAATGTATCAGCACCCATAACTTACCAGTACAGCACTACAGCTTCTCTGAGATTTTTTTAGAATTAAGCTGATTTTCCCAAGTATTGGACCAACATATATAACAGAACAAAATAAAGTTTTAGAATAATATTGCATTTTTCATTTTGCAGTGGAAGTAAAGAAGTTTCAAAAACCTTCTATGGAAAGGCAAAAGATAAACTACTTTTGGAAGTGAGAGTAAACTTATGCAATCATTTCTTTTCTAGGAGGATGAATCAAAATCCGTTACTATTATTTAGTACAGAAACTGATTCTGCTTGGAGGATTATAGAAATTTAATTTAGGCATTTGGGCTATATTTATATTGGGCAACCATTTAATGAGGTCTGACCTAATTTAAATTCTTTGTGATCAACATTTAGGCAAAATGGTCCACTTAGCTCTTATACTCATCTAATATAAGACTAGTTACTTAAAGTATTAGCTGCATACAGAGTGTGCCTTGATCTGTTAGGTGTGCAGTGACCTCTGACAYGTATGGGTAAGTTTTGGGAAGGGATGCTATCTTAAGAGGAAATATCTTTCTTATGGTTAGAATTATGRCTGCCAATTCATTCAAGTAGTGGCTGTGTTTGACAGATATTTTGCACTCCTTTTCCAGCAAATGTTCTGGATTGGTTTTGAGTATGCAGCTTTCAAGTGATGGTTAAAATAGGGTGATAAATTTATTGCAACTGTTGTGATCAAAGGATGTAACCAGAACAGGGTACTCCAACAATGTTTTATTAATCTCAACAATTAATTTTATTAATCTAGTCTTTTATTAGACCTGCTATCCTTGTTGGAAGAAGTAGCCAACCGTTTGGACACACAAACTCTCCTTTAAGTCTGAAATAGACTCAAAATACTTTCAAGATAAATATAAGTTTGAAACAATTGTGCTATGCTTAATGAGATATTTACTAGTTAGACAAGCTGATATAAAAGGCAGTTTGTACTTCTGGAAAAAAGCAGACATAAAAGTGTCACAGTCCTGATAAGCAGTTTCTAGGGGACTGAGAATCTGACATTTTATGGATGATGAATAGGTTAGCAGAAGAAAAAAGATTGTAGTGAGCAGGATCTCCACTGAATCCATTATTTTGTTCATCCTTGAAGAGATATGAATTTCAATTTTGCGTGCTCATCCACTCTTATTTCTTTCTGGTTTCAGTTTACAACATCCTGAATGAAAACAGGCAACTTGGGGTGAGTCATGTTTTCCAACAAATGCTGGAGGCATCATAGCTTTGAAGACTGCTACTTTGCACTAGTTATTTACTGTAGAAGACAGAGATGGGAGTGAGAGGACAGATGATGGGGCATTTCTGGAGAAAAGTCTGTATGCTATTTATAATTTTSTAGTTACACAATCACTTTTTATCAGTATTTTCATCTCTAACTGATAATCTGCTAAATGTTTTGGTTTGCATGAATGTATATGTGTGTGTTCATTCCTTCTGTCTGAAATTTATATAGCACTCCCCCCCCCCCCAGCAGACACTGGCTGCCTCTTGATTATTTTCCTAATATTTGTGGCATCTGGAAGGGATTATATTTTAGTCCATCAGAGGCTATTCTTGACTTTTAACATCCTTCTTCAGCCTCCTTTCATCCTCAGACATTTTTCCTGCTCCTTTGCAGTGCTCTTCCCTAAAATACACTACATAGCTACCATTCARTCTTAACACTCACACTTTTTCAAAAGTCTTAATCTTCAAACAAAGAAAAAATAGGGCTGCCTTTGCTGTTGTGATATTTTAGGCTCTTTTACAGAACATCTGCTATTAGTGTGGCTTCATATAAACACATTCAAGGTAGCTTGTGCTGAAGTATTTTCTCCCCTAACTTACTCTTACACTACGGAACTTTTCACATAGATCATGAATCTCTCTATACAGGAGGATACTAAACTGTTTCACTGCACAAGGAATCATAGGGCATGCTGACAGCTTCTCTATTCATCAGCTGGAAMTTATGAATACATAAGTGTTTTTTTCCGTGGGCTGATAAGAATATCCTATCTAGTCAGGCTACTTAGGAAGTGTAGATAGTTTGGACTGAATATTTCTGTCCATCAGTCCATTGGAATTTCGTATGCTTTTTTCCTACTAGATTCAACTTCTGGATAAGCTGCAACAAAAGGAAGTTCATAGCAGACCAAGTTACGCGAGCAGCGCTTTTTCTGAGTGACTTTTGTTGCAAAGCTAGATCAGATGAGTGCTGTTCTGAACCTGACAAAGGGAAGGAGAAGCCACCTGGAACACCTGACACCTACACTGTTTGGACTAAATACAGAAGAGAGTCAGAGTAAGCTACACAGAACAGTGAAAGATAGTCATGATAATGGGGAAGTAAAGATGTCTCCCAGTGGCTTGGTATATTATTTATGCGTATTCACAGTAGAATTTAATACCCTATCTAGACCAGTACTTCACCTCAGTTTGGATTATATTCCAGATAAACTAATTGTCTAATCCATAGTTGACTTTTTTGCAACTGTATCAGCAGATTACTTCAGTATTCTCTTTACATTATATGGACAACGTGCATGCCTATGTGTTTCCTTTTGTTCTTAAAATGTCTATAAACCTGGGTGTGGCTTGAGAAGATCACAGTATCCCACATCACAGTACAGTGATTGGACACCATTCTCAGCGAACTACCTGAAAATTCCTCGTGGATTAAAGAAAGGAGTGTGTAAATGCTCAAAATTTCTAACACAAATTGTACCCAGTTAATATCCTTCTTCCACTTCTAAAATGCTTGGTTACAGTGGCCTGCCTTTGTCAGGATTCAGAGCTACTAGCTTCAGCTCCTCTTTGCACTTCTCTATCCTTTTCTGGATGGGCCCTGGCCCCCAGCCCTTATCTCTTCCAGCCCATGGGCTATTTACAGAGCACAAGTATAAAGCGGCTGAGCCAGCAGAGAGTGGGGGGAGGGAAGGGAATTATAAGGTGCAGGAAACAGCAGCACCAGACCAGACTGGTGTCTACTGGACTTATCATGTCCTGCTCTGCACCATGGGGAAGGATAGGCTACTCAGCAAATCAAACATCATCCTCTTTCTCCTCTTCTTCCTCCTTAGAAACATCTCATCCACCACAGAACCGTAAGCTAAAAACAGGGAGGGCAGTCTTAGTGTTTTTCAGTTTTCTTATCATTCTTCAAATAGCTCTGCTAGTTTCCCCATTCATACCCTGCATCCCACTGCTAGCCTAGCCCTAAACTCACTGCACAGCTCTGCTTATGCCCACAATCCTGCCCTGCAACCTCCTGCTAGTCTCACCTMGGGATTCCCATACAGCTCTGCCTGTGTCCATACTCCTGCCCTGCAGATCCCTGCTAGTGCAGCCCTGGAATCCTCACAACATGTCTAAGTATGCTAGAAATCTTCAGGTTCTCCCGGGATTTTATGGACATGATGCCAGAATCTATGTGCTTACCTTTTCTGTAGTGTTCCTCTTTCAAACATGCAGTCATTTCTCTCTCTTCTCATTTCTTTCAAGCCAGTTTGTTTCCCTTGGAAGCATCAGATGCACTTATTGCCAAAGAGGATCTGTGACCTAGATTCTCTTCCGACATTGCAGAGTCTGGCACTGGGCAGCCACCAGTACAATATCCAGCTCTGGGTTCTGTGAATGAGCAGCACGATTACAGTATTCCTTCTGTTGAGRGTCTTAATGAGAGGGACTGCCTCAGACAGCGAGGACAAGCACAAATCTGCCCATCTCCACTGCAGCCTTGCCTACCAGAGGGTTGTTCCAGAGCCTCTAGTCCATATGGGAGCCAAATGCGTCTCTGCTGCCACATGCTGTGCCCCTTGGTGTGGTGATGGAAGTGTGATTTTCACCACTGCAGTTCTGAATCTAGTCTCATAATGTTTGTAACGGAGATTTCATGCCAGAAGCACTGTGTTAGCATTAGCAGCTGTAGCAGAAAGTACAGTGTGACTGCTGTTGCTGTTGCTTACTATGTGGTGAAGTGGTGGCTGACTCAGAGCTGAAAGACTTTTCACTCACAGGGTAACATGAGCCCCTGATTGCTCAGCTGACCAGTTTGGCTGTTTCTGAGGAAGATCCGGCAGTCAAGTCTGCTTTGGGAACTGATAGAGCTCTCTAACCTTCTCACAGCAATCTGATGATATCTTTGCCCTAGATTAGATGGAAAATGAATGAGTCCATATCACTCTGTCCTCTCTTCCTATGAGAAATGTGCTGTTCTTTTTCCCTGACTTGAGCACCATTTTGGGAGAGGAGAGAAAGGGTTGAAAAGACAGGTTGGGGAGAAATAGAAGTATAATTGGGATCCACAGAATTAAGGTAGGGAACAGAGCAAGTAGACAGCTGGGAAGTCTGACGAAGTGCCAGAGTCTAAGCAGTGAATTGCTAACTAGGTGTGAGAGCAATGAATCTCTCACACTTGATTCTGACTGTTTTAAGTGCTGCTGGGTTGGTCAAATGATGTCTATAATGGAAAAGAAAAGCTGCTCTTGAGCTGGATATCTCCCAGTCAAAATAAGATCAAACTTCTAAAACTTGCTTCCTGTGCCCTATTTAAGCAGAGAGAATACCTCTTTTTGTAGCAGAAGTTGGTGCTATTTGTGTTTCAGATATGGCCATTTGCATAGGAAAGATTATTAAAGTTTAGTTTAAATACTAGAAAAAYTTCTTCACCAGGAGGTTAGTACAGCACTGGAACAGGTCATCCAAAATCAAATCTCCATGAATGGAGATATTTGCAACAATCCGGTTCCAAGAGAGAGGTTGGACTTAAGACCTCCAGAGGGCCCTTTCGACCAACGCTTTTATGATCTTGTGACACATGGATTGTATGATTTTGTTCTTTTTTATTCTGGATCTTTTCTGGAAGAATTCAACAGGAAGCATTGTCCTCCTGTTCTGATATGCAGCTGTACCAAATTATTTTGCAGTATAAGGTATATGCCTATGAATATATTGCAAATGATCAGAATGAAAACTTATGATGTTACTTGAATTGACAGGTGTGGAGTTAGTCTGTTGGAAATGATGAAATCCMATGGCTTCTTTGGTTGGATGTTTGTGCTGGGAAGTAACTGTGAGTCAATACAAGGAAATTATTCCATCATAAATTAGCATATTAACTTTTCTACGTAGGCAATGCCCTCATTCTTGCATCAACCCCTTTCTCTATTTTCATAATACTGAGCTACTTTCTCACTGCCTCTGTTTACAGAATACTGAGCTGCATGCTGCAAGGCTTGTGAGGCATCTTTTGGTAGTCAAAAGCATTTTGTCTTGGAATGCCCCTATTTGGACTATGTGACCATTTAAAGCTCTCACAGTATTTTAATTTAGCTAACCCTTTTCACTCACACATCCCAAGACACCCAAAAGGAACTGTATAAACAGCATATTTCATATCCTTGTTTCAAAGACAAGAAAGCTGATGTAGAGGGATGCTTTTCATGTTGGTCAAATTTCTAGGGAAACAGTAAACAGGAAGAGGAATGAGGCCAAATTCTCTATGAACTAGGTCACACTATGCCTTCAGTAGACTGTGTATTATGGTCATATTGACAGTGCCACTGACAGGGAGTAGGGAAGATAAGATTAGGGAAAAAAAGCACAGGGTGAAACTATGGCGAGGAGACTATGAGGGTAGGGGAGAACTGGCGCAAATAGCTAATCAGAACAGCTTAATYGCAATGTGTAAGTCATTCCCTGGTGGCTGGAGGTCCTTCCTTTCACTGACTCTGCAGCTGCATGAACTGGCCAGAGATRCCTCCTGGCTTCTCTCCACACTTTAACCCACAGCCTAGTTATAAGGGAGACTGTCTGAGTCCTACTGCCTACCCAAAAGCTCAGAATCCAGGCAATAATGTAGCTCTAGATCGGCCCTATTATATCTCTCCCCGGGGCTGAAAGAAGAGCATTCAGTTTCTGCACTTCTMACATCAGCTTTCCCTGAATACATTCAATCCTATGAAAGACCATTTCTTTGCTCTTCTGCCCTAGGTATGACTCCCATCCCTCAACAAAGCTCTTAGTACATGACATCACCATGCTTTTTCATAGGTCACTTAGGACTATGTGATCTTTATAGTGTTCTTTCTAATCATCTCGCAAAGTGCAGGTCAGGCTTCCCTAGTGAAGGGGTTGTGGCAAAGCAGTGTGAGCAGTCCTGACCACAGGTCACACAGTGATGAACATGCCCTACAGATTGAATTGTCACCAGGAGTTGCTGCTACTGCTGCTAGAAAACTTGGATTTGTACAGGGAAAGAGGAATAATAGGTCCATAAAAGTGAGGCTGCGCCAAGCCAGAGGACCATATAGATCAGTATTCTGCCTACACCAGTAGTCAATCATAGGTCCTGAGAGACAGTGTTCAGGAGCAAGGTGCTGTGGAAATTAATTTTCCATTGTATTTGTCCTTCTGAATCTTCTACCAATTGGCGGTTTAAGGTCTTCCTGTGGCAGGGATTAAACTTGTGCTGCTATGTTTTCTAGCCCTTCTTGGCAAAGAAACTACCCAGATCATTTCTGATAACCTTCATACCAGAAGTAACTGACCTTGCTGTTTTATCAAAATCTTTATGCAGCTGATGCTATTAGATACATACAGTTTACTTTCAAAAGCTCCTGGAGTAATTAGCAGGTGTAGAGTAGCAACTTTTTTAAGGACCTACACTTCGCCAGACATGCAGATAGGACCCAAATTATCCAAGTCAGTGGCACCTACTGTATCCTTTTACCCTTACCCAGAGATACAGATTATGCAGAAACCTCTTGGTCAGCACAGCCCTGTTGCTTATCACATAATGCAGGCTGGATATGTGAGCCACTCTTGGACTTCTTGAGAGCACCTGGGGGCTCAAAACCAACAGACTGACCAGAACTATACTTTTGGACTTTATAATGCCTG
This sequence comes from Rhea americana, assembly GCF_003343005.1. Taxonomy (NCBI): domain Eukaryota; kingdom Metazoa; phylum Chordata; class Aves; order Rheiformes; family Rheidae; genus Rhea; species Rhea americana. The sequence goes on along the minus strand of NW_028185506.1, from coordinate 2,413,680 downwards.
ATACCATTAAATTCCTCAGTTTAAATTTGTATTTGGGTGAAAAAGCTTGTGCTTCTTTCTATTTGCTCTAAGCCAGTTGCTTAATATTTTCCCCTAGTGTTGTTTAGCTCATGCTAAGGCATGCTTATGCAAGCCATGACTTTATAGGTTCCATCATGTCTTGTCCCAGACTGGAGAGTCTCAATCTATGCAGTGTCTCCTTGTATAGAGATTGTTCCAGACTTCACATCATCTTTGCCATCTTTCTCTATATCTCTCCTACTAAATCCATTTTTGAAATGGGAGCAACACAGCACACCATATTCAAGATATTGATGTACCTTATAATTATACAATGGAAAAATCCTTTTGTCCATCCACACTGAATGAGGATTTTCTTAGAGTGACCCACAGGGTTCATCTCTGAGCGGTAACAGTCCACTGATACATATGACTGTATACACAGTTGGGGTATTTTTCTCTTCCTATATTCATTACTTTCCTTTTATGAAAATGTATTTTCATTTGCAGTTCTTGCTACACAGTCCCACAATATGATAAGGCTTTTCCACAACTTATTCAAGTCAGTCTAAGATGTTTTCTTACTCTGGATAATTATCAGAAAATTGTACTTCTCAGACTATTTAGCAGTCTACTGAACAACAGGCATGCAACTTGTGTATTAAGGGCCACTTGATCTACAAAAACAATAATTCGGAGTGCATCATTGACGTTATATGGGGTCATTTCCCCATATTTTAGCAAGGCTTGACACAGGCATCCTCCAGAAGTCACTGGAGTGTTTTTCTAGTCACCGTCTGCGTTGTTGTATTTTAGTCCATTTTACACTTACCTCACTGCATGTCCTAGTTACCTCTACCAAATTTCGGAGTCCTGTTTGGCATGTGGTTCTCTCTTCTGTATTATTATACCCCAGTTTGAATCATTTGCTGGCCAGGGGCTTCTATTCCCTCAAGCCCTCTGAGCTAGTTCTGCATCTTTATTAACTACTTTTTCTTCCTCATCTGGTTGAAATAATTTCCTCAAAAGAAATTGGGTATCCTCCYGATTTGACAGCTCTAGGCAGCTCTAGCCCCAACTCTAGACATCTTCAGTCCAATATTCTTTAACATCCGGGTTCACTTCAAAGCATAGTTTCCTTTAGCTGTACTTGAATCCTCAGAGTAAGACAAACATTCCCAAAAGACAATTAGTTCAGCCAAAATCTGATTCAGGCATCTGAGTGCCTGAAGTAATTGCTTCCATAGTTTAGGGATCTCAAATAACAACCTTCTTGTCAGTGGAATGAAATTGGGTTATAAATTATTGAAATACTGAAGTTTCCTGACAATAGCTACAAACCTAATACCGAATTTCCTTCCCCCCCAACCCATTACACTCCTCAGTTCTGTTTCAGATCATCTCTTTGGGTGAAGAATTCCATGCCCTGAATCAGAAGGTAGAGTTGTGATTCCTTGTTGCTAATCAGGAGACTTACTGTTGCTGCTTTAAAGTCCTTCATAATTTCCAAGGAACTTAACACTGTTACTGTCCCCATCTAGAAATACTGAAGAGATTATTTAAAGCAAATGATCCTTTTTCACTCATACCATTCTTGACTCAGCCCATAGCTCCTATTGTCTCCTAGGATACACTCCATCTGTCTCCAYTGACTGAGAAACATATCTCCCTTTTTTAAAGAGATATAGGTGTTTAAGACCAAATTTGAAAAGGAATATGTATGGCTAACCATACAGGCAGGGATCTCCTTAGCAAAAAATATATGAGGCAAGTTTCCATTTAATGTGATAGATGCACAGATGTTTATGGCAGTGGATACAACCACCTGTGAACAGACATAGAGAGCAGTACAAAAGGAACTTAGTTTGATGGAACTGATCAAGAGTGTAAAAGTCCATCTTTTAGCTTATTTAGCAGTCCATTCCTCATGCAGAAAAGTTCCTTGGAAACTTCCTCCATCACACTCATGCTGTGATAAGACAAAAAATTGGGGCTCTAAAATATTATAGAGACTTAATGGAGATTCCCTTAATTATCAAGGAGAATAGAGCAAATACAGAGAAGGAAGAACCCAAAGGCCCTCTCAGTAGATTGCTCTTCTGCCCTTCAGTTCAGACGCAGAGATTAGTTCAGTCCGAATGTGACACATATTTCTAACTGATTTCCCTCTATTTTTTCCCCACAGTTTCCATTTGCCTGTGTTCAGGTGAGTGAATAACTGCATGTATATTATTTCAGCTATTAGTAAAATGTGCAGGCATAGAAATGTTTGTTTCTAGCAGTGGTGGTTTTAGAGTGAGGTACAAGTGAGGAAAATTTTGTGTGTGTGTGTGTGTACGTGTATGTGTAAAGGAAGGCTAAATGGTTGGGCATAAAATAAGTTCTTGTAAAGATTCTTTCAGTGGGGGGTATGCTGTAGGGCCAAAATAATTAACCAGTGCTAGCCTTGCTGTGAGTAAATTCACGAAAGTCTAAAGGTCATATCAGAATGACTTATTCCTCTTCTCAAGTAGAACAAAAACTTTTTGTCTGCCAAGTACGGTCGAATCCAGAGAACTTCTTTCGAAAAACTGTCATTTTTAAAAAAATTATATAAGCAGACATCCTCTRTTTTTCTGAAAATGCCTTTGCTTGTTTTAACAGTTAAACTTCAGTGACGGACAAATGGCTTATAGGAAGGGTGTTTCTATCAATGATTCAAGTATGCATCTTCTCAGCTGAGAAATCAGTTTACAATCACTATCAGGGACACCTTCTAGTGGAGAACTATGATGGAAAGGATCCACTAATGGAGAATATTCTGAAACCATGATAGAAGCACAAAAAATGCTGAAAATAGTATGCACAGATCTTAAGTAGTTTTCCATAATTAGTCTGCAGAGTCTTATGTAGTATGTCCTGTCAGTGCTACTTGCTGCTTGGGGCTGCTGTGTTTCTGTCTACAGTCTGTCCAGTCTCTCTCCACAATGGGAAAGTACTGTCACAGTAGGTCCACAGAGTGTGGAYCATTAGTGGGTTACACTCCTCTTTTTTTACCCTCCTCTCAGGGTGCTGTCAATCTTTCATGCTCTTAGGAAACTACCAGAGCAGAACTGCAGAGCCACTGAGGGCCTGTGAACAGTGAGAGTAAAGAGAACAAGACAGTAGCTGATGTGAGAGGATAGCAGGTGTAGGAAAGCATCTCAGTAGTGCCTTCTGCTGAGGTCTCACTCACAGGGTTGAAGTACCACAGGAGCAAGTGCCTTCCCTTTCAATGAGGTGACATTTGACTGAGTGCAGAAATTCCATAAAGGGAACAAGAAGAAAGAAATCGTATCCATGGCCTTCTGCTATCTCATCATTTCTCTGTCTAGAAAGTTGAAAAATTTCATAACTTTCTTTGTGGTGATACCATGACAGACTCTGATTTTAAATCACTGGGAATGATATCCTAAGTGTCCAGCCCCAGGCTATGAGGTGCAGTGTTTTTCAGTGCTGTTTAAACCAGCTTATGTAGGCCCTGCCATCCATCASCTCTCCCTTCTTTTCTGTCCTTTCTCAGTCCAGCGCTGGCCTTTGTTTGGCTTTCAAAGGCCTCAGTGAGGCAGTGTCTCATCTACTGGTAAGCTCAACCAGCAGCAAAACAATCATTTATTTTTTTTTTCTGAGGTATCTTTTTAAAACAGATCAGATCYCTCAGTGCAGTTCACCACACACTTGTAAAAAAAATTTGGACAATTCTGGGGAGGGAGGGAGGGGAGGAGGCAGAACGTAAGGAAGATGACAGCTTAAATTAGTAGTGCCCAGGAAAGAAGTGTTCATCTGTCCACACCCTTAACAGCTGCATCATCAATCACAAAGGGAGCTCTTGGTAYGAACTTATTTCCAATCCATTTTTCTGATCTATTGTTTCTGACATTTAAATACGAAAGCCTTTCTGAGCAAAAAAACAARCTTACTTACAGGCCTTACCTATAAATCTGTCAAAAAAATGACAAGATTATAAGCCCAGCTGTAAACGTTTTCTAAATTCCTCTTGTAAAGAGATCTGGTGGATTTCTTCACAGTAAGTGTTGAGCTTTTCATCAGGCTTGAAATGTGATGACATATAATTTAGTCAGAGCTATGGAATATGTTTTACTGACTATGCCTTCATGGTACTCACAGGTGGCCTACTCTTCCACCCTTGGACCCATATCCTTCAACTGGGATGTCATTCATATCACCGTTTCCCTGAACCTGGGGATAAAATCATAGTGAAGTATGCCATAGACTGCTCATCAGCACTCACTCACCTTGAACTATCTAAGGTAAACAGACTTTTGGTGACAGCCAAGGTACAATAGGTAAAGAAGTGAAAGAAGGTAAACATTAACCAGCCTGCTGAGGGGCCCGGAAAGGGTACATCAAGCAACATACAGAGCCCCACCATATTTATTCAGTAGTCTTTATTAGAAATTTGGGGTTGAGCTGTTGAGTTTGGAGAACAGCAATGTTCTGATCACCTCACATCCAGTCTGGCCCATTGATTCAGCCTATTGATAGTCAATTCATAATGAACAACACTCACCTGTTGAACAGATGAGATTTCAGCTCCAACATTAAGAATGTGAGGGGTGAGACAAGAAGAGAATGGTCTGAGCCAGATGCAGATGTGTGGTATATATATTCTCTTCTGCTCCTCTTCATACTCCCTCTCCTACCACAAGCTTTTGGCTCTTACACACAGAGATTTCTCTGTTTCATAGATAAATCAGACGCCTCATGCCACAGCAAGCTGTGAACTGATTCTCAAGAAGTAGCTATTTCAACTATAGAAAAAAACCTTGTAGCAGACTATACACTCACTGAAGTAGACTGTCTGAAACTTCCATCCTTTTTCCCTGTGCTTCACTAAATTCTGCTGTCTGCCTTTTTTATTTTGTTAGCTTGTCAGTCTCTTTCCCATTTTCCTGTCCTCATTCTTTGTAGGCAGGCATGTAGAGCTGAGCGGGGAGAAYACAGGAGCTCTGTGATTAATATTTTGTCCTCTCTCTTGCATGCCAGTTATGCAGAATTGACAGGTAAGTGCTCCTGAAGTTACAGATCCTCACAGGTCATTGAGTAATTACAGTTAGGCGGTTCCCAACCAAGATGTTTTCCTCAATTGTAAAAAAGGGAATAAACAAGTATTTAGTGTATATTTACTGGATACTCCACTGCTATGGCCTTAGAAGACTCCTGCACTAACGTTCCTGACAACGTAAATCCTGTCTTGTGACCTTGAGTTATCCTCACTTGCAGGATCCTCAGAAGAACCATGTGTACCAATAGCAGGGGGTGGAATTAGAGACTGGCTTTATACAGCTCACCTTCCTGCTCACCTCTGACTGCATCCACAGCTCTTACAAAGTAGGAGCAGAAGAGCTCCTGTTCTCATGCAGAAGAGCTTGGTGTCCCATGTAGAACATTTCTTCAGTGTGGAGGAATATGGTAAGGAAAGGAGATAGTCATTGCAAGTGGGGCTGACAGAAATGCCTTTCACTGTGGGCTTAGAATTTGTGGTTTCCTGGCATGTGGAAAGGAAGGATTCTGAACACATAGACAATAGGGTCCAGAGGAGCTGACCCAGAAGGCACTAAATGTCAAAGGTGGTTTGTCAATTTATGGCCTCTCTGCCATCTCCCCAGGTTGAATTTGCTCACAGCACTCTTGTGAGCAGAGGACTTATCTGACAGGTTTCCTGTGCATGGCATGTGACACCAATTTCAGCTGACTTTGTTTTAGGTGCTTTTCAACCCAGCAGCACACTGAAAGCAGCACTGAATAGAGCAAGTGATGATGATTTTTGGTGACCCTGGCTTGTCCTTCTTATCTCTGTATCTATTCTGTTTTTCCACTTGTAGCCTTTCTCTTTTACCTTTCATTCCTTGTTTCTGCAAAAGTTAAGAATATATCTTTGGTTGGAAATGAGCCATAGAAAACTTCAGTTCAGAGTTCTAATAGTGCAGAAATGTTACATGCAAATGAAAATAGGGTGGCAGTAGAGATCAGGCAGGAGAAATATGCTGTCCTGAGGACCTCTTTAACTCCCAGTTCTGTACAAAATTTTTTCAAGTCCTTACAGAAGTTTGCTCTGACTAGTCTATGTGCCTTTGAGGAACCTCCTTGTTCTGTTTAGTAATTCTCCCACTGCTCCCCCAGGCTGTATATAGAAACAGAATTACCCAGAGCATTACTCAGAGCCTATTGTTTTTGSTATATATGGGGTGCATACCCAAAGAAGATTGTAACTGAAGTCTTTTGGAGTTGCCTTATTTGGATCATAGAATGGTAAGGTTGGAAGGGACCTCTGGAGATCATCTAGTACAACCCTCAGCATAACCCATACAAGGACTGAACCCACAACCTTACCATTAGCAGCACCACACTCTAACCAGCTGAGCTAAACCTGCCCCCAAAATTAGGCATTGAGGCCAGTATGAACCCAGTGAATAATTTGAATATAAACTTGGTTATAGACTTTAACCTGCCATGGTAGAAAAATGAGCTGTGCCTCCTTCCACAAAGATCTGTCTGGCCTTCCAGTCAATGTCATATGTCCTTTTCACAGCCTCACACTAAACTAGTTTTTCTTTTATTTGATCTCTAGTCTTATCTCCAGGAATCTTTCCTATTGCTACCTCTCTTACAGCTTTAGCAGAGCTTTTTGAGGAAATGCACCCTGTAATTGAAACACTGAGCTCTGCCTCCAATCCTAGAGGCAAATTTATGTTTAAACAGTATAACCCAGGAGTGCTTTCCAGTTCCTGGGTCTGCGGGTGCACCCTCCCTCCTCTCACTTCCTTGCATTGGAAAAAAAAATCTTCAGGTGCACAGATTGGAAGCAAGCCATTACACACTTCAGTCCAGTTCTCAAGTTGAGTAGTTGGGGCTTAGGAATCCAGCATGTAATGTGGGAAGAAGGATGTATCTTAACACTCAGGGGCACAATATGCTTTTTACTTGTCAGCCTTTATGAGGCTTTATTGTTGCCTAATTCACTTGAAAACATAGATCTGAGATTCCAGAGCTAGATTCACTGGAAGAGTCTGGACATGCAGGACAGTTTCACATGACACATATTAGGGACCCTAACAGCAACTTTGAATATCCAGAACAATAAGAAACAGCCAGAGGAAGCCAATTATTCAAGTCATTTCAATGTGGTAAATGACATAAGTGGTGAACATGCTGTTCCAAGTCCTAATTGAAAATTATATATTATAAAATATGGAACACAACACACAGGAATGGTATGACCTTCTGAATGGGCAGAGGTAAGGGGTCTACAGAACTGTCTGGCACCAACAGAATCACAGGAGCGCATGCTAAGAATCAGAGAAAGTAGGGGCTACAATTTTCCTAAACTCTCTTCAAACCCAAATGGTGGTGAAGGTTGGCAAAAAAAAAAA
>NW_028185506.1:2392885-2406258 GCF_003343005.1 Rhea americana | reverse complement strand
AAAAAAAAAAAAAAAAAAAAAAAAAAAGAGAGAGGTGGGGGGGAGGTAGCAGAGCTGTCCTGAAGACTATGGAGAGGTGATGGTTCATATTAGGCTGATTCTGGCTCTGTATCTCAATGCAGTACAGCATTTTCCTGCACTCTCGTCATATAAATCCCCCTCTCTCCTATCTAGTGCTGCCCAAGTATGAGATGCTGGTGAAGATGCCCAAGCTGATCACTATTGAGAAGAAGGCGTTTCCATTGTCTGTCTGTGGTCTGTGAGTCACAAAGCTGAAGTACATCTTCCTCTCTCATTCTTCACTCTTCCTTTCTCCTGAGGACAGAAACAAGATCTAGGCTCTTCACACTTTCCCGACATCTGATGTAGATTTTTTCCACTCTAGTGTGAGCCTACAGCTTGAACAGACAAAATGAAGGGGCTTCTCCACACTTCTCTAAAGGTGATGACAAACCAGTCAGGAGATTCCTCCTCCCAATTTACCCTAYATTTTCTCCTTCTTTCTGTTTTTATATTTCTTCAGCTAGATCTTTTGCGCTATTCCTGCCTCCTCAAATACTTGGAGATGTCAGATCAGACATTGCTTAAATAGGTGGTACAAACCCAGTACTCTTATTCTTAGCTATGCTCCTTCTGAGCTCCTAGTCATTTTTTTACCTCTTCACTGAGCCCTCTGCATTTTGTGAATAGCCACCTGGTACAAAGATACTCTAGGATGAAAATAATTTTATGTAGATAATCTCTCTCTGCATTCCTGAAGAGACCTGCCACCTAGAACAGATTCTTATGGATAATATAAGGGTCCAATCAGAGAAATGATGGAAAAGTAATCACTAGAATCATTAAAATATAAGATTAGCTGGGCTTTAGAGAAAAAATATTAGGGAACTATCCACAGTAGTCCTCAGAAAGATTAACAGAAACTGTGTGTTGTGTCTGAGTGTGACTCTGCTTGTCTCATCACTCATTATATTCTTTAACACTCTGTGATTATAGACACACCCATGGAAAACCTGTTCCAGGTTTAGTGAATGTCCAAATGTGCCAGAAATTTTTGCATTCTAGTTCAAATCATTATGAGAAAGAAACAGAAGCAGTATGTGAGGAATTCACTAAGCAAGTGAGTCTTGAGATTAAAATCTAGGGATTCTTCCCACGGGTAATGTTGTCCAGAGATAGACAAATCTGTGTCTGTACTGGGAGATAGTAGAATATCAATGACATGACTTTGTCCATGGAAAAGCAGATGTGCTCAGAGGAAGACACTGTTAGGCTGTGAGTCATTCGGCTGGAAATAGAAATGACAAAGAAAACCCCACAGCTGAAATCCTAACCCAATTAAATCTAATAACAAATCTCCAGTTAGCAGCTGTGATGTCCTTGGCATTGAAACGGAAAATGAGAAAGGAATCTAGAAAGGGTTTTGTAACTGTAGGAGAGACCGACAAGGAGAGAAGAGTGGGGATGAGTAGAAAGCAAGAAGTCATCATAGAATATGGACAAAAGTAAAGGGTGACAAGGAAGAGAGTGAAGTGCAYAGAAAAAGCAGGAACAGAAGTAGGACAGGGGAATTAACAAGAAAACCTTGTGCCTTGGAGAATTAAGCTCCACAACCTCTATGAGCAACCTGGTCCAGGGCTCTGTCACTCTCACAGTGAAGAAATTCCCCCTCATGTTCAGCCGGAACTTCCTGTGGTTCGATTTTTGCCCCTTGCCTCTTGTCCCATCACATAGCACTACTGAAAAGAGTTTCTCCCCATCCCCTTGACACCCTCCCTTCAGGTACTTATACACACTGATAAGATCCCCCCTCAGTCTTCTCTTCCCCAGCCTAAAGAGGCCCAGATCTCACAGCTGTTCCTCATAGGGCACATGCTCCAGCCCTCTGATCATCTTTTAGCCCTRYGCTGGACTCTCTCCAGTAGCTCCATGGCTCTCTTAGACTGGGGAGCCCAGACACAGTACTTGASATGAGGCCTCAGCAGGGCTGAGTAGAGGGGCAGGATCACCTCCCGCGACCTGCTGGCAACACTCTGCCTACTGCACCCCAGGATACCATTGGCTTTCCTGGCCACAAGGGCACATTGCTGGCTCATGGTCAACTTGTCATCCGCCAGCACTCCCAGGTCCTTCTCTGCAGAGCTGCTCTCCAGGTCAGCCCCCAGCTTGTACTTGTGCCTAGGGTTATTTTTCCCTMGGTGCAGGACTCTGCACTTGCCCTTGTTGAACCTCAGCAGGTTCCTCTCTGCCCAGCTCTCCAGCCTGTCCAGGTCTCTCTGAGTGGCAGCACAGCCCTCAAGTGTGTCAACCATTCCTCCCAGCCTGGTATCATCAGCAAACTTGCTGCGGAGGCACTCTGTCCCCTCATCCAGGTCGTTGATGAACAAGTGGAACAGGGATGGAACMCAGTACTGAGCCCTGGGGGATACCACTAGCCACAGGCCTCCAGCTGGACTCCATGCCACTGATGACAACCCTCTGAGCTCTGCCTTTCAGCCAGTTCTCCATCCACCTCACTGTCCACTCATCTAACCCACACTTCCTGAGCTTACCTAGSAGGATGTKATGGGAGACAGTGTCAAAAGCCTTGCTGAAGTCAAGGTACACAACATCCACTGCTCTCCCCTCATCTACCCAGCCATTCATGCCATCATAGAAGGCTATCAGGTTGGTTAAGCATGATTTCCCCTTGGCGAATCCATGCTGGCTACTCCTGATCACCTTCTTTTCCTCCATATGCCAATGAGCATTGAGGTGCAAGGCAAGAGCATAGAAGATGGCACAGGTATGTCTCATGTGGAAATGGCAAAATGATGGCAAACCACAGTAACAGAAGGGTCTGGCAAAGATGAAGAAGCTGGAGTGACATATCCAAAAATGCTGCAACTCATTAATAATCTCTCTTTGCTGTGCTTTTTCTCAGGAATGGAGATGACTGGAACAGGCTCCTGTGAAATCACATCCATCATGAGTAAAGTCAGCTTTGAGCTGTTGGACTGTTATTACAGACCAGGGATCCCACAGGGCAGGTAGGGAATTTTGAGACCCAGGGCAGTGAATAGCAAAGCAAACTCAAATGTGCACAATGCCATCAGATGTAATGACAGTATGTGCAGATGACATGATCCACTCTCCTTTGCCTCTGCACAGGCAAACTAATTGTTGTCAGTCAGAGCACTCTAACACATGTCCCCTCACCTCCCAATAAACAGCTTGATACAGAATAAAAGGCCCATTGTTGTGACACATGAGAATAATGCAAGAATGGGCTGCTCTACAAAAGAATATGAGCAAGAGCTAAAGATGACCACAGCACAGGTAGGAGTATTGACCTCATCAGTGAGGGTATAGTCCCACAGTACACAAACAGTCTGAGTAGAGCAAGGGAGGAGACAGAAACAGGTTCCATCAACAGTCCAGTGATCACCAGACAATGTGAGTTGATTAGTCAGGACAGAGCTCACCTTTGAGCTCACATCTGAGAAAGTCCAGTTAACAAGATAGGAACACTAGGAGAAAGGGCTGGACGTAGGTCTACCTAAAACATAGCTTAGGCAAGGACTGGGACAATCATATGGAGTTCCTGAGCTCAAAAGGAGTTCCTGAATCAACGGACAGATGATAAATGGTGGTATCCCAGGTGAAGTTTGTTGGGGAATTAAGACCTGCTGACAAACTCAGGGTCCTGACAAGTAATTTCTATGGGATGAACAGATTGTTTTGCTGAGGATGATCTGCTTTAGGCAACTCAGGATTCACCCCATGCATTSCCATGTCCCTGTCTTTTACTCTTCTTCATAGGAAACGTGCCTGGCAAGGAGGAAAAGGAGTAAAAGTCTTTAGGACTTGGGGTTTAGTTTCTATATGTAGTCTATACCCTAAAGTTTGGTTTTGCTCTATTAGGTGAAACTGGTAGATGGGACTGATGCTCCAATCATCAGCGAAACCATCATGATTTCTGTGGATGGAAATAGATACAAAGGCAATTACACTACAGATGAGCAGGAACAATCTTTGTTTTCCATGGGCACCACCACCTTCATAAAAGTCTTCTTGGAAATACAAATAARTGGCAGAGACAGGGTAAAGGGACAGGGGTAAACCTATCTTACTGATCTGCAGAAGCATCTATCCATAGATTATGCATTTTTTGGCCAATGAGGAGATGAAGCAAATTTCTTACTGGGGAATCTCTCTTCCCTCTGTCCTGCGCATGTTCTGCTACAACCCTCCCTTTATCTTCATCTAAGAATGGGAAATACAGAATATACTCCGTGTTCTTTGTCATATAGGTGATGGCCAAGCGAGGCATTATGTTATCAGACACCCATGATCTGACTATCAGTCCTGGAAAGGATGAGCAAAACTATGCATTTTTAGCATCTCTGATGAAAATTTGGGCACAAGAGGATGTAGCGAAATTATTTCAGTTCAAACAGTTGACAAAGTGGAAATGCATTTTGAAATTTAAATAATTTTTAATTAAGTAGATTGGATTAGTTGTGTTTTCTCTGATATTTTTCTTTTGCTATGTTTTTGACCAGAACATTTTTAGAAAACTCAGCAAAAACATGAAGAACACTTGGATCATTTCTTTTCTCAAAACAAATTCTTTCTGCCAATCACTGTACACTACTCTGATCACAGGTACCGATGTTGTGACACCTACAGGTACACTGAGCAGAAAAAAGAGTGTCTCCTTCTCTTTCTCTCTCTGTCTCAYTCTTTTTCATTTCTTTTGTTATTGTCACTTCCTTATAAACATGCAAACATGCATGTATATAATATATATATAAAAAATGCATATATATTATATATATATGTATTTATTTTTCTAACCTATACTTTTAATTTCATTCATATGAATGTCCAAAGGTTAACGTATTTCAGGAACTAAGACTGGCTAGTAAGATTCATCTTTGAAAGTCTTTGGACAATGAGATGAGGGAGACCATTGTGGAAGTTCACAAAAAGGAGTTATACTGCAGCAGGTGTAAACAGTACATGAAAGGAAAAGGTCTTGGATGATGCATGAAGTGATTTTCAGGGATTCATAAAAAGTTTTGTTTCCTGACTCAGTACTAAATTGACACTCTGGCTCATGTCAAGGGATGTGATATCACCTTCATCCAGGTGTGATATGAAACTGAGGCTCAGCTAGAAAGAGTCACTCAACAGAGGGGTATTTCCCAATGTGGCTGAAGTATTATTGTTGGTATTCCAGCTAAATAATAGCTTGGAAGTAACTTTGGTAAGTTACTCTTCCAGCCAGTATGCAACTTTGACTGGTTCCATCCATTAACACAGTCTCATTTCTGTGTTTTCCCACCTTTTTTTTAGAGCTCATAGTCTTGGAGCTTGAGGAAGGAAGTGATTAGGAACATCTGGAAATGGTGCCAGATATTAACTGGAGAGAATCTAAAAGGCATCTCACTTAGCTATTGTATGATTAGTGTTTGAATACAAGTGTCTTCTGTAAGAACCACAGACTTCCACCGTGTATCAATATTTCTGCCTCTGCTAACTAAAAATTTTCAGTAAATATGAATTTGACTTTGGCATCTGGGGAGGGCAAATACATGCCAAGTCTGCCCACCAAAGCAAAAGAGGACATAAAAATATTCTGGAAAATGTATTTATCAATCATGACTAACCAATAGTGCCACATAGAAGTCTGTGGCAGTCTGCAYGTGAGGTCATTGCAGGCCCAGTGAAGAATTGGATGAGAGTATTTCACAACAAAAACAAAAAGGAGTGGATTTGCTGAAGGCAGGGGTCCTGTGTGGAGGGAATGGTATCAAACCTCTGAATTGGTACCCATGTATGCAGACATATCAGGAACTATAAATAAATTGATCTGTTTCTTTTCCCCAGAAAAATCAAAGACAGAGGCAGTTACCCTGGTTCTCTACACATCCAGTGTGGTGGATGACTCAGTCAGAGCATATTTCCCAGTGCTGGGTAAGTGAAGCAGTCTACATCTCCATAAGGGAAAGTGCGGAAGAATGTTGAGAAGACAGGAGATGGAAGCTAGCCAGATCATTCCATGAGAAAAGGAGCATCAACAGGGCATGGTGACCCACAGCCATGGTCACTCAGCTGTGCCCGTGCCAGGGTGGCACTACACATGGGCTTTGAATTGAGATTAGGGATGAGCTCAATATGGGTACTGCACATATGTATAGTACATAAAAAACTCCTGCGGTGTCCTCTCCCCGACATTCCTCACGAAGGAGCTGCGCTCGGGGCTGCCCTGCCGTCTCTCTCGCTGACCACCACGGGAACTATGGGGAACCCTCCTGCATTGGTAACATTGCTCCTTTTTACCTAGTTGTTAATAAACATATTTTTATATTAACTAGCTTTTTGTCTCTCGTAATCGAGCCCCTAAACCATCCTTACAATTGACATCATGGACAGGATCGTAAGAACACACAATGCTAAAGGGGAAAATGGAGAAAAAAGGGGAAAACCCATAATGGAGTTTACAGATGTGATGAGAAGGTGGTATGAATTAGGCTACCAGGCTGGCCCCTTACTGAGCGCTGGGGGCCAGTAGCAGAGATAATGGCAACATTAAGCTACCTAGAAGACTGTCCAGAATTGGCCAGCTTGCAGAAGATAATGCCACAGGTAGTTAAGGAAGCCCTGATGGGAGTGCTCTCCACCACCATCCCCGAGCCTTCCGAGTATTAGCAGGGCGAGTTGCATGAATTTTTCTGATGACACTTCAAGCACTTAATATTGAAGTGATGAGGGTACAGCAACAGCTGCGATGTTTGGAGAATGAAAGAGAGGATCTGGAAACAGAGAATGGAGATTTAAGTGGTGCAAAAGCAGTAGMACAGGAGTTGATTATGACCCAAACTGAAAAAAGCCAGGAATTAACCACAAGGTAGAGTTATTATCTTTGCAAGTGGCTAACAMACCCATATGCACTATGGTAAAACCCCAGCTACAGTTACCCAGGCAAGAGCAATAGTAACTAGACCCTCCTGGGACCCAGAGGAGTGGGATGGTAATATCTGGAGTACTTCATCCGACTCAGAGGTTGAATTTGGATTAAAAGGAGAACCAGCTACTCCCTAGGATATACCTCTTGTGCAATTGAAAGGGGAGAGGTAAGTAGATGGGAATACAGTGGGGCAATCTTGGATGTATACCCCAAAGGAATTGCATGAATTTCTAACTAYCTTCCAGCAGCAGCCCAGGGAGTCTCTGTTAGCCTGGTTAGTTAGAGCATGGGATGCAGGTGCTGGATCACTTACTATCTTGAGAGAGGAGCTAAATTTAATGAGCYCCTTATCAAACAATGCTCAAGTGCCGTATTATCTTACCCAATTAATTTCTCTGCAAGATGAAGCAGGAAATGTTGTTGTAGCTCCAACATTGTATCAATGGTTGTGTGCTGTAGTGTTAGGTGCTTACTTGCCCACAGGTAAATTAGCTGCAATAGTGRGTGTGTGGCATACTTTTGAGGAAGGGATCAACATATTGCGACAGCTAGGGGTAGCAACTGGGTTAGCAGATGGAGATGGACTGGATAGTGTGGAAATAACATGGCAGATGAAAACCAATTACTAAAGGGGGCTTCAAGTGCCTTAAAGTCGTTACTCCTTGGCATAGTAATGCCTGCAACTGAGCTGTAAACCCTAAGAAGGTACAGGGGCCAGATATTAGTGTGCAATTCTTAGGGATAGTCTGGAGAGGGCAAGCAAAAGCTGTCCCTGAGAAACTGCACAATACTATTCATCSATACCTTGTTCCCATTACTGTAAAACAACTACAAGATTTTGGGGGCCTTTTGAGGTTCTAGTGGACCTTTATACTCCATTTAGCATACTTAGTGTGGCCACTACAGAGTTTGACCAAAAAAGGTAGCCAGTGGCAATGGACTAAAGGACAGCAGCAGGCCTTTGACCTGTGCAAGGAGGCGGTGGTCCAGCACTCCAAACTAGTCACTCCATATGAGGGACAACCTTTCGAGCTGGAGATTATGGTTATGGGAGATACAGTGTCTTGGTGGTTGTGGCAGTGATGTGCCCACAAAAGGCAGGAACCTATAGGTTTTTGGTCTCATTCCCTGCAAGAGGCCACAGCAAATCATACATGTCTGGAAAAGCAGCTCTTRGTTGTAGTGTGGGTTTTGCTGAATGAGTTACCAGCTGTGACTAGTGACTGTACACATCCCCCATCCCCTTCAAGCATGGGTGACTGACAATATTGTCAGAGCCCATGTGGGGATGGCCCAAACTGCAACTCACTGCAAATGGAAACACTACAAGCTCGGTTTAAGGCGGGGAGAAAAGATATAAGTACCCTACATACAACCTTGTTAGGGGAAATATGTTTTGAGCACATGCCCCTATTGTCTGAGCCAGAGGGGCTGCCCCACCCCCACTCCCCCAACAGAGCCATTATCTGTCCAAAAAGTCCCTGCTTTTGAGATGTTATTTCCTGAGCAACTTATGATTCCTGAACAAAGAGTTATTAGCTTACATTTGAGACTTGACTACCTTCAAGTGTTTATGGCTGTTTACACCTTTAACACCTGTTAAAATAGTGCCACTCTTATTGACCTCTTCTCAAGATTTATCTTGCCAGATATTCACATCCACACCAGTGAATATCTCACAGAGAGCACCAATACTGTGAGGAATTCTGATCCACCTCATGTTCAGCAAACACCCTCAACACACTCTTTAGCCAGTGTGTGGATACTGACTGGGAAAAATGGCCTTCTTGATGATAATGCCTTTCTATATTCCCTTCAACAGGTTATCATGCTGGCATCTGTAAGTTGCTGCTGGGATGTTGCCTCTTACTGACCRTGACAGATGCCATTGATCTACAAGACCATCCAGCCTCCCATGTAAAAACAAGGACTTGGCTTGCAAAAAGATCAGCTAACCTCTCTGCTTTCTGTATTGCAGGAGGACTATCAGTGGATGTCTTAACTATGTATTACCTAGGTGTACCAGCTCCACTTGCAGTATTTCAGAGTTATATTTTTCTAAAAATTTCGATACATCTGCAACTCCTTTGCATTTATATGATTTATATTGTTTCCCAAAAGCTGACACCTTGGACTTACTCTTTTGATATAGCTAGCATATCTAAAGCAGATACTTGTTTTCTCTTTATAAATGCTACCTCTTTTCTGTGGAATGTAACCAATACAAATTTCATTTGTAATGACACTATGAATGTTGCCTAGGCATCTACTCACCTTATTAGGAACCATTAGCATGGTTCCTTCTGTGTGGCACTACAGCATATACGTATRTGCTGGCCAATGCCACAGGTGGCCCATGTGCTGTAGTTCATGTTACTTTAAGCATCCTTCCCTTTATGAAAGTGCAGCAAAGGACCACATAGCATATCCTAGATGCTACATGTAACCCCCATGTAAGTTTATATTCTCACACAGAAGCCTTAGGCCTAATGTTAGGCCTAGCTTGGACACTGGGGTTGGTGGCACATAATTATAAACATTTACAGCATGTTGCCTGTGCTTTAGCTCAAGGTTTAAATTGGACATCTAGATCCATTACCTCTTTAAATAAAGACTTGGGGGCAGTATGGCAAGGAACACTGTAAAACCATTTAGCAATCTCCTACTGCAATATAACCACAGAAGTCATGACTTTGCCAGGATGTGCTGTTTAACATCACTGATGAATCAGCATATATTGAGAATGATATCAACCACTTATAAGACATTATTTAACGTATCTAGCAGAACGATGGAAATCCCTTGCTGGTTAATCAGTTTAGCTCCCTAGTGGGATCCTGGGCCACCTTTTACAAGGAATACTCTTGTTTATCTTTTGCTTTGTACTATATTATGTTTTGATTTCTTTACTTTGTAAACTCCCTCATCCTCATACCCCCGCGCCCTTCTGAAGATTGGGATGGCCTGTAACTAGTTTTCCATTGTGGGGCTGGAGTATATGGAAAAGTGCAGAAGCATGTCAAGGAGACAGGAGATGGAAGCTAGCCAGACCATTCCATGAGAAAAGGAGCGTCAACAAGGCATGGTGACCCATAGCCATGGTCACTTGGTTGGGCCCATGCCATTGTGGTGCTACACATGGGCTTTGAATCAGGATTAGAGATGAGCTCAGTATGTGTACTGTGCATGTGTACAATACATAAAAAACTCCTATAGTGCCCCCCACAATGTTCATTGCAGCGGAGCTATGCTCAGGGTTGCCCTGTTGTCTCTTTCACTGGCCATTGTGGGGGCTAGATGGAACCTTCCTGCACAGGTAACATTGCTCCTTCTTACCTAATTGTTAATAAATATATTAACTAGCCTTTTGTCTCTTGTGATCGAGCCCCTGAACCATCCTTACAAACTCAGTGTTATGTGCTATGCTGAAGCATTGCCATATTTCCTCAGCCTGTGCTGAGTCACTGCCCAGCCCTGTGCTACATAGCCTGGCAATTCTCCCTTTCCCCAGGTGACATCATGRGCTCTGCCATGAAGAACCTGAACCAACTTCTCCAGATGCCATTTGGCTGTGGTGGGCAGGACATGGTCCCATTTGCACCAGCATCTATATCCTGGACTAGCTGAACAAGACAGGGCAGCTGAGTGAGGTGGTCAAATCCAAGGCGATTGGATACTTAGTGAGCGGTAAGCTGGGACACATCTTTTACTTCTCTATTCAATCCTTCGCTAGAGTAAATGAACTGGGGGAGATCATCCTAATGCATTCTCTTAAAGTGAACCAAATACTGTAACAAGTCAGGTTTATATAATGCAATATCTAGAAGAGAGAGAATCCTGTATTCAGGTGGAGATGCAGTTTGAGAGAGGACACGTTCCACAMAGGAATGTAGAAAAGGTTCAGGATTGGCAAAATCTCAATGCTCTCTCTGTAAGAAAATGGATTTATGAAATATATAATCCAGGCTGTAGTCATTAATCTTAGCAGCTGCTCGCAGCATATCTCAGGCCCTCTTTAGGATTAAGATACAGGAAGTGTCATTCATTTCATCTAGGCCAGAATTTTAGCACAGTAGCTAGGACATGTGGGTGGATGTAAAATAAGCATCAGTGGAAATGGTGGATATCTGACGACTGACCAGATATCATTTTTACTCAATCAGTCATTTCTCAGAACATTGCACTTCCTCCAGTGAAATGATACATTTCTCCATTCTTAGCAGGTTGGGCAGGAGGTCCTAGAATATGGTGTGAAATCATGGTAGGTCAGATCATGATATACTGCTTTGTGGGATATGTTTTGGTGGCTTTAATTTGCTCTAGACAGAGTAACCCAGTGAAGAGAATGCCAGGTGAATTGAAAGGGCTAAGGCTCATCAGTACAATCCCACAGTTACACCTGCAGGAGCTCTCAGGAAGGAGCAGGAGATATCTCAAAGCCAAAACAATGCAAATAGGTTGGTCTGGAAGCATTTTCCAGTAATCTATCTACCTAAGTCTAGTTTAAATGACTCATTTATTTAAATTACTAAGTCGCTTTGAGGAAATTGTCCATATTCCTCTCACAATTAGATGTCTCCAGGAATGTTCCCATTTTCTTAGTTTTGTCGTATTTATTTCTGCTTTTAACCTTTTGAATGGCATGGAGAATCTTCCTATATGACCTTGTTTATTGTCATGAAAAGCTTATTGTTGGTTATCATGACTTATTGTGTATCCAAACTACGCACAGCTGCTTGTTACATCCAATGTTTTCTTCGTTTGCCTATCCAAGCAGTGCTATTCAGAACAAATAAAGTTTTTCATATATTTTGCTAGATTTAAATGTTATTTCATTTGATTTTGTCTCCTGTGGCCTTTGGTGTCTACTCACTTAAAACCTTGTCAGCACCTCACATTTAAAAGCACCTACAGAACAAACTGGGTTCAGTGACAGTTGAGCAAAATTCATAAACAAGCAAAGATACTAATTATGTTTTGATTTGATTTATAAATAATAGAACGGTTTCATCCCCAATCATGAGACAACTACTTTTCCAAGCTCTCAAAACAATTCTCAACTGCTGAATGCAACTGTTTTGATTTCAGACCATTGTGATCTGCTTGAAGTCTTCAATGTGTGCTCTGTAGGGGTAGAAATTCAATGTTCAAACATTCCCGTGCTTTCCTAAGGTAACCTTGCTGAAGTGTCCTACGTGGTATGCCATGGAGAACTTGCAAACATGTGACTTTGATGATTCACAGCCTTGTCAGGCAGAGGGATGTTAAACTGCTTTACAGAAGATGTGGGCTTACAAGGCAACCCCAGAAGATGATTGATATGGCTGTTCATGGACTACAGTTAGGCGTTGTCTAATTTAAAACTGGGCAGCAGCAACGTACTATGTTAACTCTTTCCATGTTAGAAAACAAAAAATATCATCAAAACTGTATGAATGGAACATGCTTCAATGACTTTACAGATTTTTAAAATAAATTATCATGATGATCACTTTGTGATCTAACATAAAGATCAGAAGATCCAACATAGTCATGGTAGAGCACTTGCCAAAAAGTGACTGTTGCCATCCAGCTATAAAGGAGAGTCTGTAGTTGTATACTTTTGTTTATATGCGCAAGCGTGCAGATGTAAAGTACTTGTTTATAACAACTCAAAGAGCTTTCAGGGTTATTGAAACAAGTACACTGCTCCTTCTTTACAGCAGTTTGCCGATTCATCCACAATGACATGCTTGATGTAGCTTGAGTCCCTACCTAAGTAATGATTGCATGATGGCTTTGCCAAACCGAGCATCTGCCCAAGGAGCCAGATCAACAGAGTGGTGGTTAATGAATGTATGAATCAAATTCCAGGTAAAGGGAGCTCTCTGAAACCAGTGGGCTAGATCCTTGTGAACTGTGTAAGGATGAGTTGGTAAGAGAACAAGCACTGCATTTAATAAGTGAAAAATAGCAATGCTGTTCATAACCTGTTTAGCAAATCCTTATTTGGGTGAACAACCTCTACTTTGGACATAAAGCCAAAGCCACAGGTCCAGAATGACTCAACACATTGAATTGGTTTCATGGAGGTTAAGGAAAAATGAAGTTTAAACTCATAGCAAATTTATRGAAGAATGGGTCTCAGTCAGCATTGTCAGGTTGGAATGAGGACCCTCTGTCTTTACGGAATGCCACATGAGATTCTCCAGTCATGATGCGATGTGTATCATTCACCCTATAGGCAGCAGTGATCACAACCTACGGTTGGTTGTGAGGAATTCCCACAATCTCAGATGAGGCATTCCAGGCTATTTTATAGAGAACTAAGTGAGGGACATTTTGTGACAATGTCAGTGGCAAACAAGTCTGCCAGTCTGCCAAGGGAACAGCTCTTTTCTTTTTCTTCTTCTTCTTCTTTTTTTTTTTTTTTTTTTTT
>NW_028185506.1:2380219-2392826 GCF_003343005.1 Rhea americana | reverse complement strand
ATAATGGTTCATTTCCCCAGAGGAAGAATGCACTTTTTAGAGAAATGATATTTTAGGAAGAAGAAAGGTGAACACAGCACTGTAGTATTTTATCCTTACCAAGGTGATCTGAGTGGTGGCTCCACCAGTTCCGCAGCATCATGGCATGTCCTTGGTTTCCCTGCCTGCTTTTATAGCACACATCTGCTGTCTGCAGTTCCTCCCTTCACTTGTATCTGGTCTGCTGTGAAAGATCTGGTAGAGCAGGTTCCACTCTYGCATTCTATCTCATAGCAGTGATTTCACAGTGGGATCACACAAGTTATGTGAAAACACATTTATGTCCAAGGATTATGCCACAGAAAATACCAACATTTAAAGACAAAGAACCACATCTCCAGGCAATAAAGGATCAGGAAGAATTTCTTCTTCTCTTGGAGGACTGGTAAACATGTAGTTGAACCTTCACACTGTGAAAGCTGTCTGCCTCCTAGTTCTTGAGGGCTTGTTAAAAACCTGCTTGCCATGGATGGCTCTGTATCTAAACCATTCCACAGTCTTAGTTGAGAATGGGAAGAGGGACAAGGCTTACCAAAAGATTCATTAAGAAAAAAACAAGGCTAGAGGCAGCTAATGAAAATCAAGACTTTATTTATAACATTACTACTTTTTTTTGGTGTGAAGGTGCCCTTCTCCTATATTTCAATAGGCCACCTTATCAAGGAGATCCTTTAGGGACAGAGATAAGACAGCTAATCCATCAGGGCTCAGACAAGATTTCTCTTCAGGCATTTCCCTGTTCAGTCTTCGCTGGAATGGGGAAAAGGACACAGTGAGAGAGGGTTCCTGGGAAACAGTGTTCAGAGCCATGGACATCTTCCCTATGCTCAGGGAGTCCCTTCTTGCATCTTACATAAGTTCAAGACCCGTTAAAATCTGAGGATCTGCTTCAACTAAAAAAATGCCTAGTCACGGACAGRTAACATAACGGTAATGGCTAGATACTTTCAAGATATCCATGCCACAGAGAGGGGAGAGGAGGCAGAGACATCTATTCTGGAGAGCATGAGCTAACTCAGTACACATGTTCTCTCTCAACATCTGTATTCCCTAACACAGAGCAAAAACTACCAGGCCAGATTTTGAAAGGTTCCCACTGAAGATGTTTATAATCTCAACATTGCACCAAGATGCTTATGTTTGTGAGATGGTGCTTCAACATGCTTCTCTGTCCGAAGCATGGCTGAAAGTGGCCAAGAAAAGAGCAGAGCCCTAAAGACTGAATGCTAGGTTCAGTCCCAAGGAAGAGTTCAATCTTATTTGTACCATATAACACATATACATATAGGAAAAAACAYGGAGTTCTGTGTGAGTGAAGGAAATGACATTGGGATTGCCAGCCCAAGCAAGCCAAAAGCAAAGTTTTATCCTTTTATAGGATATAAGGAGGTGGATTTAATTTCCCTCTCTGGATTGATGTTTGCTGAGAGACTGTTCTGGGCATAGTGAAGACAAGTCTTAAGGTTCTAATCAAGCTCCAGAAACTCGAGGTCTGCACAGATCCTTATACAAACTAAGCTATGAGAGCCTTTGCTGGAACACTTCATTGTTCTTATGTACTCTACCTGTGGTGCAGGGAGCACTGTATTCCTCAACGGCAAACTCATCTGGAAGACACAAGGGAAGGGAGAGAGTGAGGCTGTCAGACCCCCTCAACATTCCTAGCAGAGGGTTTCCAGAGAAACACTTCTCCCATGCCCCCGRGCAGACAGCTAGCACCATCCCCGACTCCCTGCAGAGATCCCAGCCTTGGAGGGAGAGAGCCCCAGTCACAGCTCCATTCAGACACCTTGGCAGTAAAGCAGAGCAACTCTGCACAGACAGCCCCAGCAGGTCTCTGCCTTATGCCCAAGGCCTGCTCAGATGCTTTGTCTCAAACACACAGAGGAGCTCTGGCTCTTTCATCTTGACATAGCAGCTGGGAAAACGGAAGCACAAGGAGATGGAGCGCCTGCCCTGGAATCACATGCGTGTTTGCCATCTTGGGCAGGATCTGAACACTAGACTGAACATTTCCTCTCTCCCAGGGGAGAGTTTGAAGGCTGGAGAGGACGGCTTCCCTCCTAGGACCTCACAACCTTCACCTTCTCCCTCAGGTGAGGACAGCTGCATGGTGGCTCCCATAGGTGAGGACAGCCATGCGAGGACCCACATACTATCCACACTGGCCAGACCTGTCCATCATTATTGTGGTAGGGCCCTGCCTAGGCAGGAGCARAATGGAGAAGGGTGGTTGCCACCATCTGTCTAGGTTGTTGGCACTGTGGGTTTGAAGGCTGGTAGAGTCCAGGGGCCCCTCTGCTCTCAGAAAGCACTGCTGAGGCGGGGCAGGAAAGGGCTGAGGTTGATGGAGAGCTTGAGGCCGGGGGCAGCTGTGTGTCCCTAAAGTTTCTGTGTATCTCAGCATGGCCTACGTCTAGGACTCACTCCTGTGGGTACCTTYCCCCACCACCTATGAGCACTCACCTGTCTCATAGTAGTCATAGACCTTCACTTGAGCTGGCTTTAGGCCCTGCACAGGGATGTCACGCTCCACCGTGAAGGAGAAGTTCAGGGTTGTGTTGCTCAGCTGGGGAAAAGTAGGGATGGAGACTCATGGTCAGTTCTGCATCTGCCCCAGGTTCCCTCACTACCTCTGAACTTCCCCACAGGTTCCCTCACTGGTCTCTGTCACCAGCATCCCAGGTCCAGGGGTGTGCATGGGGTTGCAGGCCTCGATGAAGGGGTGAGGGGAAGCCCAGGCCCTTCCCCACATAACAGGAGCCTCTGGCTGGCACAGAGGTCAAAGCCTGCTCTATGTGCAGGAGTGGAGGGAAAGTATGCCAAGAGTTTGGAGAAAGGTACCAGTAAGGTTAAGAGGGGGGAAGATGCAGTGTGAGATTCATTCTTATTCTTGATAGATGCTTGGGATCTTTTAGGCCTAGATCTTCTGCTCTAAGCAGCCAAGTGTCCCAAGGTATGTGCGTCCCTTTCCCATCCTAGATCCAAACAGATGCTCACCTTCTCCAGATACACTAGAACATGGTTGGTACTCAATTCTGTGCGCTCAATAAGCTGGTTGCCTTCCAGCTGAAGAAAGAAAAGAAAGATGTTACTGAGTTGAGGGTAGTGTCTCTGTACCCCTTGCAGAGCTCTGCGGGTGAGATACTCTATACATGAGACACAGGGGTAATGAGGAAGTCTACTAAGTCGCCTGGGAGGTATGGAATTTCCTCCTTGATGCACCTCTCAGCATTACAGTG
This sequence comes from Rhea americana, assembly GCF_003343005.1. NCBI lineage: Eukaryota > Metazoa > Chordata > Aves > Rheiformes > Rheidae > Rhea > Rhea americana. The sequence goes on along the minus strand of NW_028185506.1, from coordinate 2,389,545 downwards.
CCTAGGCCTTCTCTTCATCAAGTACAGCCTGGTTCTAGTAGGGAACTGAGCATTGGTCCAAACACCATGATGATGATGAATGGATCGAATGAAAAGAGTCCTTTTTGCTTGCTAGTTCTGCAGTCTCTTGTCAGATCTCCTTTGTTTTAGAGACCACTCATTTCCTCAGCATCTCACACAATTACCCAAGGCCTGAAAAACTTACAAGTCAATAGGTTAATAGGAAGATGGAAAACAAAACGAGCTGTTGAACATGATGCACACAGTGAATGGTGTTAGTGAGGTATCCGGACACAGTGAACACTAGAATGTCTGTCACTGATACAAACATACTTTTCCCACATTGAACRCATTGCCTCCCCTTGTGTTGGCCTTAAGCCAGGTGTGTAAGGAGGACCTCTGCATAGTGGAAGTGTGCAAGGAATAGTGGCAAGATCAAGAGGCCATCAACCCTGCAGTGGCCAAGTCTCATCCAGATTCTTGGAATTTGTGTTAAAAAAACCCAAGAAATTCAATGTTTCATGGGTGAAAGAGTGTAAGAGAAATATTTATTTAGAGAAAAAACATYGCACAGGCTCATACCTTCCTCACTGAGGACTTTACAGGGATGAATCCTGACAGCATCTTCACATCAACAATCACCATGTTGGACACATTGCGCTCCCCAGTGTAACTAAGTAAACAAACAACAAAGATTTAGTGTACCTCAGGTCAAAGCTGGCACACTTCCACCTTTTCCACATAATTTGACATCCCTCCACTTCCTGGAAGTCCAGCATCTTCTTCTTCAGCTTTGTCAGTGCCCCCCAATCATCCATGCACCCTCTTATTAGCCCAGCCGTAGGCTCCCCACACAACCTCACCAGTGCGGGACAACCCCATCCTCCACAGCTTCTCGACCCAGCCCAGTTGCTTCCTGCCCACTTTCCTCGGGAGGTGCCTTACCCATCCAGGGATCCATCCTAGGTAGCTCAGCATAGGCCTTGGCCACCAGACCTCCTCCAGCTCCCTCAGATTCTCAAGGAATCTCTAAGCCAAACATGGACTTACCTGACATTTATGGCTAGGTCAAAGATCTTGTGAGCCTTCAAGTCATCACACGTCTCTGGGATTGTGTGCACCTGGAGCATGAAGGGTGCACTCTCCTGTGAGGGCTGCACGTTGTACCTCAGGCTTGTCTAGGGGAGAGCCAGCAGTTGTGTGAGCATGTGCATGCTCGCGTGTGAGAGAGACCATTTTCTCCCTGCCCAGCCTTCCCCACTTTGCCCATTCTTACAGCTGCTCCATACTCCTTGTTCTTTCCCTCTGTCCTTCCCACTCTTTCACCTCCACATACCTCTACTCTTCCTCTCTTCCCTCTCCCTAGAGCCTTCTCTCTCACTCTTCCTTTCTGCTCTTCTTCTTCTGCCCTCTCCCTGACTTGGAAATGGGCTCCCCTCATAACTCATGGTCCAGGATAGCACCTGCCTACACTACTCTCACCTGCAGGTAGACACATCCTTCACCAGACACCTCTGTACTGTACTCCCCAGGCACTGTGGGCAGTGGCATGCGCTGGAGCAACAGACGGTTTGTGGGATCCACTTGGAAGTTTTGCTGGAAGTCCCCTCCAGATCGCAGAGTCACTTTGGCAGATGCTCCACTCTTGGCATAGGTGACAGCTCCATACAGGGACAGAGCTTGGAGAGCCACCACGGTGTCCTGGAGGAAGTGGGTCACAGTGCCCAGGAGAAYACAGTTAGCCATTCTATAGGGCTATCCTTTGCTGTCAGCATTTACCCTTTTCTCCATACTTGACTTTCTCCAGTTTTAAGTAAGAAAGAAAGACAGAAAGACCAGATTTTGCGTATTTCCATTCTGTTCCTTTGTCCTCTGCACAGGAGGTCCATGTTCCCTGAACTCCCTGGTGTGGAGCTCAGAGCAGCCTTCACCCATGCTCCACTAACAACTAGGGTGAAATAGCAACTTTGTATGCACAAACAAACTGTAGTGGGAGTTCCCTCCAAAGGCACAGGAACAGGTTCCTCATGTCTCTACCTTTCTGCCCCACTGCTTCAAGAAAGCCATGATGTTATGGGAAATACCAGTGATTCCCAGAGGTGCTTCTTGAAATAATAGCCTCTAGCCTCTTGGAAACTTGGGAATCATGGTATGTAACACAGGGAGACAGTGCCCAGCCTGGCATACCTTAACAYGATCCCACTTTGGTCTCTCACACTTCTTATCTTCTGACATTGATGTGTGAGCCTGCAGGAGGGAAGCAGCTCACCTGGGTGGAGGAGAAGCCTCCATTGGGATTCTGTTGACTGCTGATCCACTTTGCAATAAGTGATGCGAATGACAGCTCATCCTGGGAAGGTGCTGGCTGTGTAGTGAGGTGAGCAAGGAGGACATAGGCTGTCATCTCCACTTCAGCAGAGGGAGCTCGGTAGTGATAGTATGAGAGAACAACCTCTGGCTCTTTCCCAGGCCTCTGCCAATGAACAGACCCATCTTCACAGGAGGCAGGGAATGTGGAGAGAAGATAAAAAGGAATGGTGATATTTCCTTCACAGCCATGCTACTCAATGTTTGTCTAAACAGACTGTACGACCTGATTTTACCAGGGTGGTTCTGAGCTGTTACAYGATTCTCTGGAACACTCAGAGCTTAAAGTAGGATCTCTGAAATGACCTGCRTAAGTTTTTCTCCCTCAGCACATGCAGCTCTTCTCTGATGTATTTTCCCTTGTGCTATGCAAAGTAAACTTTGTTCTGTGTTGAGCAGGTCCACTGGAAGGAGTGTTCATTTTCTAAACAGTACCTGCTGTGACAAGAGGACCTGAGGTGAGATGCTAGCAGAGCTACCCTTCTTTTCAGCAGAGATGGGAATGGTGCACTCTGTTTCATGATCACCTTCCTCCAAGCAGACACGTAGGACTGCAGACAGAGAGGTTTTTTTCAAAAATGTAACCATTTAGCATGACAACAGCTCGACTTGTGTCTTTGGACAAGTATTTCACCTCCTTCAGAGCTTTCCCTTCCTGTAGAAGCCATTTTATCAACAGAGGGTGTGAGGCCAGTGGGTAGGAAGAAAGAAATGTCTCACCAGGAGCACTCACCCTTTTTCACAGCTTCCTCTTCAAGTGAGCTAAGCAGTGCCTTCCGCTTCTCCTCCTTCCTGGACAGAGCGAAGGCATATGCCAGCAGTGCTTTGGTATACACATGGCTTCCTTTCTCATCTGCTGCCATTTCCAGACAGAACAGAGCATTTCGCACCATGGAGTGCTGGGAAGAGATAACCACTGTTTGGAATGCAAGGGAGAAATGAGGCTTGTGTCCATTGTTCCCCAGCATACTAAGGAAGGATCTGCAGAATGAGGTGTAGGAACAAGTGTAGCACCTTTGTTTCCAGGGATGCCAAAAGTGACATCACATTATTTTCACATCACAGGGCCCAGTAACCACCTTGTCTTTCCAATATGGAACAGATACTGGCCTGTATTGTGCCAGTATAGAGTGTCTCAGTTTGGGGTGCAGTCACTTACAGTTACAGGCAGAGGAATTTCCAGTAAAGCAATAGTGATGTAGGCTGTCAGCGTGACCTCATTGTCCACTCCACCCTGTGGGGAACCACAATGGTACATGTTGACACCACATAGCTTCTTATTCAGACTCTTCTCTCTTTTCTATTGGAATACTCTGCTCTGCACTGCAGGCCCTTAGATCATCTCCTTCCCACTGCAGGTCACATGGAAGTATCAATGCCATTTATGTACTGTGGGCTTGCCGTCATTCTCTTTCCCATCACAGCTTGCATACAGGATGGCCTCTGACTCCTTCGCTGTTGCCATGCGTATGAGAATTCCCCATCTGCCTACTCCTCATCAAGTTCCTCAGCTGGACCCATCTGACTTACTGGCAAATTCTAGCCTCACAAAATTCAGGTGAAGCCAATCAGGCAGACTCATTACCTTCATGGCATTGTTCAGGAGTGTCCCAGAACTGCGGAAACAGCCATTCTCCCTCTGTTTGTAGGAGAGCCAGACTAAAGCATCCTGGATGTGCTTCTCGTCTATGAAGATGTAAGACCGGGCCTGGGCAAAGGACTTGAGGACAAAGGCCGTGAGCCTGAAAGGACAGAGAGCAGTGGGAGAAACCTGTCCATGCACTGTGTCCATCTCAGGTGAAAGGGCCGATGTGGGCATCACCTGTCTRGAGGGAAGCAAGAAGGCCTGGAGAGCTAAAGGCCGATGAGCTGTACCACAAGTATATTATATCTTCACCTCAAAAAACCTTTCCAAATGTTTCAAGAAATGCCTTGATTTCTTCTGTCTCCTTTGGCTCATAAAACCCTGTGATCCCTCTGTGCTGAAGTTACAATTAGGAGGACTATAAGCATTGATCTATATCTAAAAAAATCTCTGAAAAAAAGCAGGTAATTGCATGTCAATTAACTCAGCATCTGCATGACAATAAAAGTCAAAATGGTAGGGGAGAATAATTAAATCCCCGGAAGATCATAGTTTGCTGGCAGGACTCCTGCACTGGCGATCCATGTTTCATGGATTTTTCAGAACTCCCCAGATGTGTCAGTAAAACTGTGGATAAAAAAGAACAGCTTTACAAGAGCTGTTACAAGCAACTATGAGAGAGTGTCAGGTATGTGGAGAGAAGCCAAGGTGCTGTCAAGACCTACCTACTGTTTCAGAAACCAAGAGCAAACAGAAGGTAATGAAATCATTCATTTTTACCCTTTCCCAAAGTTCAAAATGCAAGACAAGAGGTGCTGGAGCAGCTCAAAGCTTTACAGTCACACTGGCAATATATACTCTCCTGCAGAGAGTATATAATCATTACCATCCTTTCCACTTACATGAAGACACTTTCTCAACAGATTCTAGTTTAGAAGAGCTGCCACTGCAACTCTTGAGGCTTCTTCAGTTGAGATGTGAACCCCCTGCTCCCTTCCTCCTCAATTGCTCTCTATTTCTGCCTTGTTTATCGTAGTCTTCAGAGCTGCTGGTGGRAATCGATGCCTCAACTACATAATTGGCTGATGCAGCCTATTTCATCAACAGGAAGGCAGCACAATGGCCATATCAGCTCCAGAAAGCCTGCTGGTCTACAGCTACATTTCAATTTCACTGTCATGCAACATCTACTGTAACTGTGTAACTGAGGAGGAGCACGTAGAGGAGGCACAGACAACACTGCAATCTCACCAGGTGTTTCCTGGCTGGCCATAACGTGGTCCAAAGGTGCTATAAGAGCCGTCTGGGTGCTTGTAGTTCAGCTGCCTCTGATAACCTGCAACATAAATTTAAAGCAAGATTCAGATGCCAGAGAAAGTCCGCTGAGGGTTGGGGGAACAAAAAAACCCCAGCTGTCTCAGCAAAGACAAAGGAGAGAGGAGCGTGTCAGTCCTAGTCTAACCAGTAGGGAGCACTGATACATCCCTCCTGCAATCACTGCACACCTACTAGCTATACACCTCCTGCAATCACTGCACTCCCCTACTGCATGAGGAGAAGGAATCCCAGACTTCTTTAGAATAAAGACAGGGCACACTGATTACAAAAGACAAGCCACTGTAGCAGATCACCTGACAAGTGCTCTTATAGCTCTATGAGCGAGCACAGAAAAGTGGATGCAATAACTGGGTACCCTGATGATTGAGCATCTGAGAATAATGAAAGAAGAGTGTGGAAGGAGCTTCACAGCAGAGACCATCTGAGTAAAAGAAAAGCTCTCTTTGCACATCTGGYAGACTTTGATAGAAGCACTCCAGGTAGAACCAAAGCAGAGGCAAAAGCTGTGTCCCAGCTCACCGCTCACTAAGTATCCAATGGCCTTAGATTTGACCTCCTCACTCAGCTGCCCTGTCTTGTTCAGATAATCCAGGATGTAGATATTGGGTGCAAACAGGACCATGTTCTGCTCCCCACAGCCAAATGGCATTCGGAGGAGTTGATGCAGGTTCTGCATGGCAGTGCCCATGATGTCGCCTAGGGAAAGGAGATACCAAGGGGAGATTAGCAAAACTCAGRGCTGGCTGACAGAATCACAAGGATTTTCAGAACAAGAGAAGCAGGAGATGACAGAGAAAAATAGGAAGAAAAAAATCTATTGATAAATATACTGTAATTAAACATAGAACAAACAAAAGAGAGAAAGGCGAGAAATTTTAAGACTGGTAACTGAGGTAGAGAACTCAAAATAGAAAGAGATTTAGAAAGGAGGAAAGGAAGAAAAGAACTGGAAGGGAAGGTCCTTGTGAAAGAAATGATGGAAGACAGAAGGGAAGTGTTCTGAGAACCAGGAGAAAAAGTTGTGAAGTAGGAGGCCAACACCATCAGGCAGAGGCAGAAACAATACAATGACATATATCACATCAAATCCTTCCCAGGCTGCTCACTCACCCAGCACTGAGAAATATGCTCTGGCTGAGTCTTGCACCACATTTGAAGGGAGTGACAGGAAAATCTTCTCTTTTGCAGGCTCTCCTGAGAGGGAAACAAGATGCTAACAGGAGGACTGCAGCATTATAACAAATGCTTTAACCACAGACCACAAATCACCCAGATAGCTTCACTGCAGCCCCCAGAAATGCCTAGTGGGGAATAGGCCTCACTGGAGTACCAAATAAGATTCCTTTTCCCTTCATCCCTTCCTAGAAATGTCCTGACTTCACCCACTTCATTTTTCCCTGGCTATGAGGCAGTCTCTGCATAAGAACACTCATAGCAACTGCTAGGTCCTACAGGTCTTGTCTCTAAGACTTTTTGGAGGGAGCTGGAAGACAGAAAACAAAGAAACAGGAGACAAAATTCCAGTGACAGAGAACAAGAGATTACGGAGGGGAACAGTCATTCTAAATCCCAGCTAGGTCATATCCTGGTGCCTAGGCTTGTTCCCTACAGTCTGTTCCCTAGGGCCCTCTGCATTAGCTTCAGGGCAATCAGGAGACATACCTTGGTTATCTAGAAATATCACCCTTTCTGTAAGACTGTAGAAACAGCACTATCTTCCTCCTCCAAGGATATCTCATTCTTCACCCCACAAAGGAACAGTGGAGAGAAAGGAGAAAGAAGATCTTACCTTTTACACAGAGCACATAGTTCTGGGCTGTTTCCTTTTCAATGCCTTCAGGCTTGTGTGGGACAAATGAAAACAAGAGAGGTGAGAAGTTAGTGAGATAGGAAGCATAGACAGATAAAGCAATCCTTAGTAAGGACAGAGGAGAAAGTGAAAGGCAGAGTGAGTGGAGAAAGCTGTGCACTCACAAACACTCCCCAGAATGTATATAGAAAAATCTGAACTAATAATATAAGCAAGTTAAAGACACATGATAATAATAACTGATTGGTGTTGAATATGGAAGGAGGATAGGAAAAGGAAAGGGAAAACACTGCAGGACCGTCACATGAGTGACATAACTACTGTATGCAGTGACAGTCTTACATCCCTGTAACAAGAGGACTGCAGCATTGTAACAAGTGTTTTTGCTAACAACAGACCACAAATCACACAAGTCACAGTAAATTTAAATTTTCCTGGAGAGATGTCTGAAGTACTATTTATTATAATGTTGCTTTAGGGAAAAAAAAAATGTGAATGTTGATAATAGAGAGGGAAGATGTGCCTCTGGTGACATACTATAATATCTGGTAATATCACTGATACCAGATGATGTAGTAGGCAAGCAGTAATGTCTTATGACACAAAGAAAAATTAAGAACACAGCATCTAGCTGTCAGATTATAACATCAAGTATAGCAAGCTAATATTTTCCTTAAAAGAATAYGCAGTACTTCCATGTAGTATTTAATTCTATACCACATAATAATATCAACAACTGCCCTTTCCATGGGAAAAGAATAATCTGTAAAATCTTGCTACTTTACCATGGGCTTTTTTAATATCTGGAGTTTGGGGGGAGTTTTCTACAGGCATCTAACTCCCGTAGGTTCCTCTGGATCCCCCATCTTCATCCTGGTACCAGACTATGTAGCAAACCAGAATTGTATAACACAGTTTAAGAGGCAGTTTGCTTGGCCAGTCAGCTAGCAGAGCTGCAAAATGTGCTGACAGGCCAAATAGTGGGGATGTCATGAAAGGAAGAGAGAAATTGTAAAGAGTGTTCATTGCAATAGAGGTCACAGGTAGGAGATACAGGGAAGAAAAGATTGGAGGAGGAGTCCTGTTTCAGTAGGAGATGGGAGACATTTAGATTGTCAGGGGAGATACACTGCCCAGTGTTATTAAGCTGCAGTATTTATGCAGCCCTGTCAAAGTTTAAAGATGATGCAAGACTATCAGACCATCACATTGTATAGAGAACTTGTAGATTTCTGTTTCACACAGATATACAATGTAAGCTCTAGCCTGTGGCAAAGCTCAGTTATTCCCCAAGTACAGCACACATACCTCCACTAGCAGCTGCCTGATCACTGTATCCTTCCGCCCTTTCTCAGGGGTCTTCACTATTGCATTCCCACAGGGCTGCTGGTCCTGCAGGGCCTCAGTGCTAACTGAGAACTCCACCAGCCCTGGAAGAAAGAGGGGTCAGTCATTTACATCAGGTAGTGTAGAGGAGTGGGAGTCACTGCCAGTTCTGGGAGTTTCAGCCTGCAGGTCAACAGATGGAGGTTTCCCATAGCACCTGAGCCCTGCCTGTTTTCCATAAGAACACAACTATACCAGGATCCATTCTGGAGAAGATGGACTGCACCGCCATGAAATGTTGCTCTGTTTTCATACCTTTTTCTCAAGAACCTAGTACACTACAATGGTGGGACCCACCAGTTCCACTGTCATTCAGCACAGTCATTTCACATGCACACTGTAGAATCATAGAATCAGTAAGGTTGGAAGGGACCTCTGGAGATCATCTAGTCCAACCTCCCCGCTCAGCAGAGTCACCTAGAGCAAGTTAGACAGGGTTGCATCCAGGCAGGCCTTGAAGATCTCCAGAGAAAGAGACTCCACAACTTCTCTGGGCAACCTCTTCCAGTGCTCTGTCACTCTCACAGTGAAGAAATTCCCCCTCATGTTCAGCCGGAACTTCCTGTGGTTCGATTTTTGCCCCTTGCCTCTTGTCCTGTCACATGGCACAACTGAAGAGAGTTTGTCCCCATCCCCTTGACACCCTCCCTTCAGGTACTTATACACACTGATAAGATCCCCCCTCAGTCTTCTCTTCCCCAGCCTAAAGAGGCCCAGATCTCACAGCTGTTCCTCATAGGGCACATGCTCCAGCCCTCTGATCATCTTTGTAGCCCTACGCTGGACTCTCTCCAGTAGCTCCATGGCTCTCTTAGACTGGGGAGCCCAGGACTGGACACA